>NW_015174920.1:115027-151107 GCF_001447785.1 Gekko japonicus
TATACCCTATGTTTTTGCCATTGACTTCAATGTCCCATAGGATATAATGGGGCTGAATTGCCACCGATTTTCGGCGGCAATTCGGCGGCAAGCCAATTCAGATCAGAAAATTTGAATCGGCCCGCAGCAGCCCACCCTCAAAGAACACTAACAGGTTAGTGAGACAAGATCTTCTCTTACAGACCCATGCTGAGTCTGCCTCAATAGTTTTTGTTCATCAATGTGCCTACTAATTCTTGTAGATGATGCTTGTAGATGATGTTTATATTTAAATAAAATGCTAATACTTATGCATAACAGTTTCTACCAACTTACCCAGTATCAATGTCAGATTGACTTGCCTGTAATTTCCTGGATCTCCTCTGGTACCCTTTTTAAAGATGGGAGTGACATTAGCTACCTTCCAGTCCTCAGGAATAGAGACAGATTTTAATGAAAGATTACATATTTTTGTCAGGAGATCCACAAGTTCACATTTGAGTTCTTTCAGAACTCTCGGATGTATGCCATCTGGACCTTGTGATTTATCAGTTTTTAAGTTGTCTATCAGTCATAGGACTCTCTCATAACCTCAATCTGACTCAGGTCTTTCAGAACTCTCGGATGTATGCCATCTGGACCTTGTGATTTATCAGTTTTTAAGTTGTCTATCAGTCATAGGACTCTCTCATAACCTCAATCTGACTCAGGTCTTTCAGCACCCCTCCCGAAATCAGCGATTCTGGAGTGGGCAAGCACTTCTCATCTTCCACAGTGAAGACAGAGGCAAAAAATGCATTCAGCTTCTCAGCCATTCCCCTATCATCCTTCAGTACTCTTTTTACCCCTTGGTCATCCAAGGGCCCCACTGCCTCCCTGCCTGGTTTCCTGCTTCTAATGTATTTGAAGAAAGTTTTATTGTTGGTCTTTGTTTTTTGTTACGTGCTCCTCTTTTTGCCTGTCTTATCACAGACTTGCATTATATTTGCCACAGCCTGTGTTCCCCTTATCAAGCTCACTAAGACTAGCTTTCTTCCGCTTAAAGGAATCCTTCTTACCTTTTACAGCTTCCATTACTTTGTTTGTTAACCATGCAGGCTTTTTTCTATACCTATTTGTGCCTTTCCTAATTATTCTGGGATTTATATCCCGCCCTACCCGTACGGCCCAGGGCGGCAAATAGTCTCCAAGCTCCCCCCAATGGTTTTGACCTTTTCTACTTTTCCTTTCAGTTTCTAACTCACATGTCCCCTCGTATCAGAGAAGTTACCCCTTTTAAAATTAAAAGTGGTTGTGTCAGTCTTTTTGGGCAACTCCCTATTTATACAAATGTTAAACTCAATAACATTATGGTCACTGTTCCCAAGAGGTGCAATCACTTTTACATCTCTCACCAGGTCTTACTTAGGACCGAATTCAGGATCGCCTCTCTAGGTAGGGTTGCCATATCCTGTAGTGTACTTTCCAAAGTGTCAATTTTCTCCAGAGAAACTGATCTCTTTAGTCTGGAGATGAGCTGTAATTCCAAGGAATCCCGAGGTCTTACCTGGCATCCCGATGAGGCACTGGTAAATTCTTGGCAGTCACCTCAGCAGTGCTGGACTCTTCCTGGTCCCCCCCCCTTCAATCACCAAACTTGGCTCTTCAGGCTCCTCCCCGACTCCTCTGAGTAAGATTCACTGGGTTGGCTGGAGGGGAGTCAGGACACCAGTCCCCGAACATTTATGCCACCCCCATGGAATGTCATTTCACTCTGGGCACTGTCATTCTTATCCTATCCCATAACACTTACTGTATTCCCAGGGACCATCATTCTGACAGCATTTGGTAATATTGCTGGCAAGATGTCAGTGAGTCACGAGCCAGTGTGTCAGATCATACTAATCTAGTCTGACAGTCAGGTGACTAAGATTGCATCAGACTTCTGGAACAGTCACCATGACTCAGCTATTGTGAATATTGTAACCTGATTGGTTGATGTAAATATATATTGCAGCTTGTTCATTGCTGTCTATCTCTGATTTGGGATCAACTGTATGTGTAGCAATTTGTCACTCTGTATTTTGAGCTGCGGTGGCTCAAGTGGTTAAGACGCTGAACTGCAGGCTGTGGAAGGTCAGTAGTTCAGCAGTTCAAGACCCGGGTGCCGCAAGACAGGGTGAGCTCCTGTCTCTAGTTCCAGCTCCTGCCAACCTAGCAGTTCGAAAGCAAGAAATTGCAAGTAGATAAATAGGGAACACTTCGGTGGGAAGGTAACAGCGTTCCGTGCGCCTTGGTGTTTAGTCATGCCGGCCACATGACCACGGAAACGTCTTCGGACAGCGCTGGCTCTTCGGCTTTGAAACGGAGATGAGCACCGCAACCCTAGAGTCGGATTCGACTGGCTTTCGAGCAAGGGAACCTTTACCTTTTATAGTGAATTTGCTACTGAAAGTCTGTGTGACTATCTCCAGTGTCCAGTGTAAATAAATGTAAATACTCTGTATATAGAAACAGAGACCCTGCTATTATTTTCGGCATTCTAAAATACCGTCACATTCCACTTTGACGGCTGTCATTACAGTCCCAGAATACTTCTGCCAGTTATAGGGTGGTGGTTGTTCCAGTCACAAAACATTATGTCATTCCCAGAGAGTGCCATTGCACTCTGGGGGCTTTCATTCAAGTGCCAGTTCAGTGGGGGCTGTCATTCCAGTCCAACAGCAATGATTTGACATCCAGGGACTGTCATTCCACTCCAGGGGATGTAATTCCATTGCGGAGCACTGATTCCCATCCCTGAGACCATTATTCTACTTTGGGACTGTCATTCCAGTCCCAGAGCAGTTTATCTTGGCTCAGGGACTGTTATTCCCCTCTGGTAACTTGTCTTTCCATGACCAGTGCAGGTTTTTGAAAATCTGTTCTGCATTTTCATTGCTCTTTTTTTGTCCTGTAATGTTTTTCAATAGATTCCATGGAAGTCAATTGGCATTCCTAACTTCCAGTATATCGAATAGGCCTTCAGGCATATCCCTTTTTCCCAATGGGCATTCTTGTCATTACTTTTTGTACATCCCCTATTTGGGGACATTAAGAATGAAGTGGTATTCATAAGGTTGGTTCTAGCTCTGCATGTTTGGGAGCTGCAGTGGCTCAAGTGGTTACGACGCTGAACTGCAGGCTGTGCAAGGTCAGTAGTTCAGCAGTTTGAGACCCGAGTGTGCTGCATGACAGGGTGAGCTCCCGTCTCTAGTTCCAGCTCCTGCCAACCTAGCAGTTCGAAAGCAAGAAACTGCAAGTAGATAAATAGGTACCACTTCGGTGGGAAGGTAACAGCGTTCCGTGCGCCTTGGTGTTTAGTCATGCTGGCCACATGACCACGGAAACGTCTTCGGACAGCGCTGGCTCTTCGGCTTTGAAACGGAGATGAGCACCGCAACCCTAGAGTCGGACTCGACTGGCTTTCGAGCAAGGGGACCTTTACCTTTACTATATTACTATTGACTATATATTGCTGCATTGACTATTTACTACTGTTAAGGTATGTTCTTTGATTTCCCACTCTGCATGCAAAATAAAACATTTTGGGGTCAGGCGCCTTTTTGTCTTGCCTTTTTGTCCCCTACCGCTATTTGTGAGTTCTGAGGAACCGCAGATTTTGTTCTGTGGAACTTCCGGCCCACAAGCTGGCACGGGTGGCCAAATCAAAGGTTCATAATAATTCAGCTTCTGCCATTAGGTGTGTTGCCGGCTGGTAAGAAGAATCTAGTGAACGTGGGATTCATTCATGATTCGTTCATTCATTGAAAAAACACAGAGCTTAAAAAGATGCCATAGAAATCGAGATTGTGAATGAAGAAATTAAACAGAAAGGAAAAGGCGCGCAAAAGAGAAGAAAAGCTGAGAAAGGCTGTTGGTGCGTCACTGACAAATCTATGCAGTGAAGGGTTAACTTCGTCCTCTTGGTTAAGTTTACATGTAAATAGAGAACAGCTGCTCCGCTCCGGTCAGGCTGGCCCACTGGAGTTTTTGATTGGTTGCCAATGACATCACTCCCTCCCCCCCTCCTCCGCTTGTTATAACAACAGAAGACTCGGAGCAGTGTTGAATAAACCATCCCTTAAGAGACGAGAGTCCGGCCTTTGACTCCACCCATTTACCCGCCCACCGCCAATCACTGGTGTCCCCGTGAGGGGGATCAAGTTGCTTTCAACAGAGGGCTCCCATTGGGTCGCCATGCCGTCTATCCCTCCTCCTGCCACGCCCCTTTCGAACCTTACATTTACTGTGTAGCAAAAGAGAAAGTAACTATGTTGCGTCTGGAGATCAATGAAGCCAAGTGAATGGAGGCTTAATGCGTAAATCGATAGCTAAAGACAAGCGCCAGATGCTGGAGGGAAATAATCCTTTATGAAGTAAGAGGAAGACTTTAGTTCTGCGTGAGTTATAGTAATTATTTTTAGTAAATATGTATTGCCTAAGAAAAGGGATGCTTTAAAAATGGGTAATGTGATTATCATGGAAAAGAATATAGGGAATAAGATATAGGGTTTTCTCCCCCCTACCCGTCTGAGTTTCCTTCTGCTGACCCGTGTGCGTTTTTTGTGACCGATCGCCGCTTGGATCGGTAGCAACGAAGGCTTTTTTCGTTTGGGATTGCTGCAGTATCTAGGGGGGTAGGGGGGAATCGGAGTACACCAGACGTTCTCAGCATCGGCATCCCCCTCTTCTGCAAAAGCCCCTTCCCTTGTTAGTGTGGTCCTGATGGACTTAAGATGGGTTGAATGCGTGAGAGTGAAAAGCTGCCTCTTTTGGCTGGGATCTTTTAACTCCAATCTGACTTCATGCTTTGGCTGGAAATACCTAACCTCTGCTGCAGAGATGCAGATCTTACCGAATATCCTTGCAGTCTAAAGAAAACAGATCTGTCTACTACTTTTAATAGGGATGGGGGGGAAATGTAATCTTACTGGACCCACAGGTGATTTGCTTACAGTCTAACACCTTGTTTCTGCTTTTTGTCTTTAAAAAGATCACTGTTCGTTTCCCCTGCCTCTTTTGATTACTGTCCCCAGAAGCTTTGCTTCTCCGTTCCTCTTCCTCGGCGTGCAGGAAGTGTTATATGTCGTTTGTAGTTGCAATTGCTCAAAAAAATGAGAGAGAAGGCAAAGGGAGCTACAGAAGACTCGTTTTGTAAAGGTCCACCTTTCTGTATTTCAGATTTCTTGCCTCGGTGCATGGAACCTTTAGAACAGATAAATGGTCTCTCCTCTCCTCTCTGTACAAAGATAATTTAAATTCATCCAGCAAAGACTTTTTATTTCAGTAGGTGATATAATGGCTTTTTCTCTGCTGGTTGCTTTGGGGTAATGTCCCATCTGAATGGAAAAGAAAAGGGACCTTGCCAGGTTATAGGAATAGGAGTAATGTAAAGTTGGAAAGTGGGGGAGGGACTTTAGTTTTAGGTGGTTCTGTTCCAAATGGGGGCTTCGCACCATTCAGAGAGAGGTGCTGGCAGCTGCCCATACTACAGTATGGCATATAGGATTATTGCTAGTGCAATCCTAAAGTAGCCTCTATAAAAGTAAGCTCGTGGAGCAGTTTGTGATACTTAGAATTGCAGCTTTTTAAGATTTCCATTAAAATTCTGAATCCCCCCCGCCCCCAACATGAGAGTAAGTGAACATTCTGGTCTACTTTTAGCTGATCTCAGTAGATTATGCCCATGCATTTGTTCCCTATATAGCATCATAAATCTGATTTTTTTAAAAAAATAAATAAATCTTGAGTGGTGATAGGAGAACCTGTGATTTTAGGAAGGAGATTGTCTTAAACTGTCCTTGCATATGGTGATGGGGGCAAAAAGGGTGTGTGTGTTATTAATGCCTAACAATTTCAGAGCTATCATCATATGAGGGTTATATTAGCCTCTGTCCAAAGTACCACTCCAAAACAGTACTTTTGCTCCTAAGGAACATGGAATAAGCATTGCTTGTCTTGTTTCTTTCTTCCAGTATATATTTGGATTTGTAACAAGTTTCTTAAGGCATTTTATGTGCAAACTGCAAACATCCTTCCAGGGCAGATTGGCTGTACTGCATCATTTTCATCTATCAGGCCTTTGTCAGCTGTGATGGACTGCACTTTTAAAAGCTTAGAAGTGCTGTGTAAACAGATAAAGGATTGTGAAGGGTTAATTCTTCACAGAGCCAGAATGCCTTGAGTGATAGGCTGTTCCAAGAGATCTGCCTGGTTAGCATCAGCTGAGCAGAGAAAGACTTCTGAACTTGATGCTGAGGAGAGATGCAGTCTGATTTCAGCCCTAGCTGAGGAGAGTCGAGTACTGACAGTTTTGAAATTCAGCCCTGACTGAGAGCAGTTTAACACAAACAGAGAACTGGGGGAAAGTTGGCAAGGAATTTTGGGAAGTAGGTGAAGACTCCCTTTGGGGCCAAGGAAATTGATCTTCTAGTGAGAGGAGAATTTCCCTACCCAGTCAAACTGGGAGTTAGCTCTGAAGAGTGCAGAGATTGCTGGTCTGGTGTAGTTAGAAACTGCCTGAAGAGACCTTAAGAGTCAGTTAAAAATTCAAGATGAATATTGGTGTTTCAAAAGAAGGGGTTTGGGTATTGGAAAGAGTTTACCAGTCATCTGGAAATTAAAAGTTAGAGAATACTCAAAGAAAGTGTGCTGGAGTGTTTGGAAAGCATTGGAACAAAGGCCTCTCAACATAAAGATTTTAAGTAACTGTGAATAGCTTAAGAAACTCTCATTAGCCTGAAATATGAGAACTGAAGTCTGTGCATGTACTGGTTTACCTTACAATTGTCTATACTGAATTACCTCAGAACTGTGCATGTACTGGTTTTACCTTAGAATTGTCTATATTGAATTACCTCAGAACTGTGCATGTACTGGTTTTACCTTAGAATTGTCTATATTGAATTACCTCAGAACTGTGCATGTACTGGTTTTACCTTAGAATTGTCTATATTGAATTACCTCAGAACTGTGCATGTACTGGTTTTACCTTAGAATTGTCTATATTGAATTACCTCAGAACTGTGCATGTACTGGTTTTACCTTAGAATTGTCTATATTGAATTACCTCAGAACTGTGCATGTACTGGTTTTACCTTAGAATTGTCTATATTGAATTACCTCAGAACTGTGCATGTACTGGTTTTACCTTAGAATTGTCTATATTGAATTACCTCAGAACTGTGCATGTACTGGTTTTACCTTAGAATTGTCTATATTGAATTACCTCAGAACTGTGCATGTACTGGTTTTACCTTAGAATTGTCTATATTGAATTACCTCAGAACTGTGCATGTACTGGTTTTACCTTAGAATTGTCTATATTGAATTACCTCAGAACTGTGCATGTACTGGTTTTACCTTAGAATTGTCTATATTGAATTACCTCAGAACTTACAACCCCTGATTTCATCTGACCTTTCTCCCCATGTTAAATAAAATATTTTGTTAATTTGGAATATAAAAACATCTCAAGTACCATTAAAGTTAAAGGGGGGTCCCAGTCTTTTCCTTAGGTTCCTGGGCTGAGCAAACAGCCAAAATATTATACTGTGACAGGGTGGGACAGCCTGAGTTCTTCAGGAAAGAAGAAAACACATCACTAGGACGGCTCAGTCAGTAAAAGGAAAGAAAAACTGAGGGGAAATCCTGCTTCTGAGGGAGGGAAGTGGATGGGGGCCATCATATCAGCTTAATTGGCTGGAAAATGTGGGGATGAGTATTCTCTGTTTTCATGCTGGAGCTGACTTGCTTTGGAGCATATGACTTGGCTCACTTGTATCTGCTCTGCAGGTATGTGGTGTCTGCTATGATCTGGATTTAGATTAACATGGCTTTGTGTACTCTGCCATTAAACACCTGCCCACACCAAAAGTTCTGCACCAAGGCACTCTAAATGGTAGAACAGCAAAAATAAATTCAGTGACTTGTGTAAATTTTGCCAGCTGAAATTTGCACATTGTATTTAGCTACAATGTTTACATTCTGCTGGTTAAAGGGAGTGGGCAAGGTATTCAGCAGGGCTTTGAATCTCTGCTCATTGCTTGGTTTCTGGTTTCACCAAGTGTTGCCTATTTAAACTTTTTTTAAAAAAAATGTAAGTGATTAGAAAGTTGCTTTTGTCTTTCAAATGAAAAAAGATTTTGGAGCAGATGAATTCTGTAGTTTTTCTGCATATTTCTGATGTACCCACAAATCTGCAGTGTACTTAGTTTCCTAGTCTCCAGGTAGCAAATGTTTGTTTATTTCCTGCCTTGGGATAGTCCTTGGGACAAATGAACTTCTGACTCCCTTATCACCCTCTGGGTCTACATTCTATAGCTGCAGAATATTCATAACAGACCTGAGTTTAGATATAAAGGGTGGCAGGCAGCTAGTCATAAATTTTCTGTTTCCTTGGACTGTCAAATGTTCCTGCAACTTCAGTATTCCAGATGTTGGAATGAAATCTTATGCATCATGGGATACCTGATATCTTTCTATTTCTTTCAACAGAGAGAGCTTGAGTTCCTTTTGACTTGCCATTCTCAGCCTCCTCATGCCTCCATCTCCACTAGACGACAGGGTAGTAGTGGCACTCTCCAGGCCTGTCAGACCTCAGGATCTCAACCTTTGCTTAGACTCCAGCTACCTTGAATCTGCCTCTTCTACCAGTGAGAGCCACGTGAGTCTCCTCAGCTCAGCTGTTGTGTCCCTCAAGGCTGCGAATCTGACGTATATGCCCTCATCCAACAGCTCTGCCCGCTCCTTAAGTTGTGGATGCAGCAGTGCCAGTTGCTGCAGCGTGGCAACATACGACAAGGACAATCAGGCCCAAACTCAAGCCAGCACCAGCAGCACCTCGGCCAACGTAGGAACCTCCAGCCCTTGCCCTGTGAACCAAATGGTCAACAGCAATGAGAACTCTGGCCCTTTGAGTCCCTCAAGCAGTGTGGGGAGCCCAGTCTCAGGCACAGCAAAGCAGTTGGCTAGCATCAAGATCATCTATCCCAATGACCTGGCAAAGAAGATGACCAAATGCAACAAGAGCCACCAAGGTCCTGTCATCATTGATTGCAGGCCTTTCATGGAATACAACAAAAGCCACATCCAAGGGGCAGTTCACATCAATTGCTCTGACAAGATTAGCAGGAGAAGGCTCCAGCAGGGCAAGATTACTGTCTTGGACTTGATCTCTTGCCGGGAAGGCAAGGACTCCTTCAAGCGGATCTTTTCCAAAGAAATAGTTGTTTATGATGAGAATACCAATGAACCGAACAGAGTAATACCTTCCCAGCCATTGCATGTAGTGCTGGAGTCTCTCAAACGAGAAGGCAAGGAACCACTGGTTCTAAAAGGTATTGTTAACCTGTGTTCTGTTGCTTTTTCCTCTTTGCTGTTGTGAAGGTGCAGTTCTCATGCTAGGCTTCCCACAAAGCAAGCCTTCACTTTTGTTTTTATGATTTTGGGTTGTGTTTTTTGGGTTGTGTTTTTTTTTTGCATGGAGGGCTCCTTTGAGCAGAAAACGAGGGAATTCATGACTGAACGCATGCCATTCATTATTTCAGACAATTGAGGTTAAGATTCAAGGGGAGTAAAATAATACTTTGTTAGGATAAATCGAGTTTCACGTTGGCTGATTTCGCACTAGAGCTGCCTCGATGTTGCACCGCCATTTGCCCCGATACTCTTGGTCAATTTCCCACCCGAAGCTGCGGGTCTGCATTTTGACTCGCAGCTTCGCCCGATTTCCCTCGCAGTTTCGTAATCCCGTTTTTTGAGGATCACGAAACTGCGGAGGAAATCGGGCGAAGCCGCGGGTCAAATGCATCCCCGCGGCTTCAGGTGTGAAACTGACCAATAGTATCGGGGCAAACGGCGGCACAACATCAAGGAAGCTCTAGTGTGAAATCAGCCAATGTGTGTTTAAGGGGGCTTTTTTTTTTTAAAGGCTGCATGCTTAAGAGAAGTGGTTGAAAAGCAGGAAAAGATGTCTTGGGTTGAGGGTACGATCGTAAGCCTTGTCTACATTTCTTTAGCCTTACAATGGTAGTGAAGAAAGTCCTTTGTGATCTTTAACAACTGGGTGTGCAAAAGGTCTTAGATTATCTAAGACATGCTGGGATAGAGGAGCAAATGGAGGATGTCTTTTTGAGAGACCAGTAGTTATCCAAGCTTCCCTGTCCTGAGCTCTGATTGTTACACTGGGATCCCTTATAAGCAGAGAACAAGATAAGGAAACACATGGTAGTCCTCACATTCTCTTAGCTGGAGAGTAATGTTACAGTGTGCATTAGGTATAGCACCTGAACATAGATGACAACTAGGAGCTGCATCTCATGTTATTAAGAGAAGTGAAAGAGGAAGTGTGAGTGATTTGTGTTTCCTGTATCTCTCGATGTTGCACTGCCGTTTGCCCCGATACTATTGGTCAATTTCACACCCTAAGCTGCGGGACTGCATTTTGACTCGCGGCTTCGCCCGATTTCCCCCGCAGTTTCGTAATCCTGTTTTTTGAGGATCACGAAACTGCGGAGGAAATCGGGTGAAGCTGCAGGTCAAATGCATCCCCGCGGCTTCGGGTGTGAAATTGACCAATAGTATCGGGGCAAACGGCGGCGCAACATCGAGGCAGCTCTAATGTGAAATCAGCCAATGTGTGTTTAAGGGGGCCTTTTTTATTATTATTAAAGGCTGCAAGCTTAAGAGAAGTAGTTGAAAAGTAGGAAAATATGTCTTGGGTTGAGGGTACGATCATAAGCCTTGTCTACATTTCTTTAGCCTTACAATGGTAGTGAAGAAAGTCCTTTGTGATCTTTAACAACTGGGTGTGCAAAAGGTCTTAGATTATCTAAGACATGCTGGGATAGAGGAGCAAATGGAGGATGTCTTTTTGAGAGACCAGTAGTTATCCAAGCTTCCCTGTCCTGAGCTCTGATTGTTACACTGGGATCCCTTATAAGCAGAGAACAAGATAAGGAAACACATGGTAGTCCTCACATTCTCTTAGCTGGAGAGTAATGTTACAGTGTGCATTAGGTATAGCACCTGAACATAGATGACAACTAGGAGCTGCATCTCATGTTATTAAGAGAAGTGAAAGAGGAAGTGTGAGTGATTTGTGTTTCCTGTATCTCTGCTTCCTTTTCAACATGAAAGCAGAATTCATGAGGTCCAATAACCCTCAGATGGTGTGTGGAACTCATAGTGAGTACAAGGCAAATATTCCACTCCCCCTATATCATAGTAGAATAAAAAATGGAAGGGGACACTCACCCATGCTTCATTTTTCTGTGCTTACTTTACATTCTCCAGCAAAAAAAGCGATAGAATGGGCCTAAAAACAAGTAATGTACTGCAAGCAGTTTTGTACTAAAATGAAAATTGCTCTCAATGGGGCTGCAATCATGAGCATGTTTATTTGGCTGTCAGCCCCAATAATTTGAATGCAGCTAATTTTTACATGTACTTCTCTCTCCTTGGTAATGCTGTGATACAGACTGGTAAACTAAGATGACTGGGTACATGTAAGTCACAATTGCTATATCTTTTGTTGACCTATTAGTAGCTTTAGAATATAGATTACTTGTATCTATGTGTTGTTTTAGTAGGCCGTGATGGCTTGAGGTCTATTAAAGTTTTTTAATGTAAGTAATACAGTCCTCAGGTATTAACCTTTTATAAAACCTGCTGAAAGAAGGTATGTAAGAAAACAAAATGTTAGAGAGTAGATAACAGGTTAGTGAAAAAGAGGGCCAATATTAAAACCTTTCCATAAAAGATAAAAAGAGGTACATGTATTTATTAATAATAATAACAAATTTTAAAACATATATCGAGGCCCATTTACAACCAATGTATATAAAATATAACAATATCAAGTGCTTACAAAGTTGACCTTACGCGTTTCGGCCAAATAGGCCTTCCTCAGAGGTCATACATATGTGGCAAGATGGTTAATTATTTTCACATAAACACATTCAGAAATATATACAAAGTATAGATTCAATGAGGACCATAAAGTAAATTGTTCAAAAGTAAAATCACCAGGCACAAGGTAAATATGCACATAAGACCTTTAAAGTGCAATCACTAGCCCAGTGATTATAAACTTGTGGTCCAAAAATTTCCTTCTTTGATTGTGTTGCCACAGCATTCATAAGTAAAAAACTGCTTTTTTTAAACTTTTGAACAATTTACTTTATGGTCCTCATTGAATCTATACTTTGTATATATTTCTGATTGTGTTTATGTGAAAATAATTATTAACCATCTTGCCACATATGTATGACCTCTGAGGAAGGCCTATTTGGCCGAAACGCGTAAGGTCAACTTTGTAAGCCCTTGATATTGTTATATTTTATATACATTGGTTGTAAATGGGCCTCTATATATGTTTTAAAATTTGTTATTATTATTAATAAATAAATGTACCTCTTTTATCTTTTATGGAAAGGTTTTAATATTGGCCCTCCTTTTCACTAACCTTTGCTTGGTTTTGGAGTTCATTGTTAGGTTCAGTGTTTCCCCCCCCTTGGTTTCTGCTAGAGAGTAGATAACAGACCAATCAAATCTCATGCATAGGGATGGGTAGCTTTGCTCCCTAGTGGTTAAAACTCTGGTAAACCTGGGATCACAGAGTGTATAGTTGCTGAAAACATGGGTCAGCAGTAGCTCACATGTTTGCATATGATTGGTTCCATGTTCCATTCTTGGCATCTGTAGCTGAAATGGTTTCTGGTAGAAAGAATAGCATAGATTTCTGACTGAATCTTTGGAGAGTTGTCAGACTCCAGCAGAAGTATGATGTATTGGGTGAGGCACACCATTGGTCTCAGACAGCTTCTTGTGGTTATATATGAATCTGCATTCTTTTGATTTGTTTAATAAACCGCAAGGGATTGTATAGTTTTTGTGCAAAATTAGTTATTGGCTTTTAGATGTGTCTTAAAGAAAGACAAGGCTATGAAATGGTCTGAGTCAAAGTGGAATGAATGAGTGCAGCCTGGCTCATAATGCAGTTTTGGCACCCAGAAGGATTTTAGTATACATTGCTTTGAGAAGTTTGCTGCTAATGCATTTTATACAGTGCAAACTGTATTGCTATAAGGTACTGAAGATCTAGAAGTGTGTATGGCATAATGTGGTAGGTGAATGGCTTCCGGGGTGTTTAGAAGGAGAAAACTATTGCTCTGCCAGAGTCTGAATTTAAATTTTCCCCAGACAATACACAGCTCATCAAACCACAGTTATTTTTGGAGCTTGTTACAGAATAAAGGTGCAAAGAAGTACAAGATTCTGAACAAATGTGATTTCCATACTTTGCAACTGTATGGGTTTTAAGTTATGATAATTTCCCCCTAAATTGGGCACTGACTCTGTCTTGTATTTTTACCTGGGGCAGTAACCACCAGATATATGATTTTTCTTGAGATCCTTTTCTCTTCAGTCATCTCCAAACTATTACTTACCAAAGCTGTTCCCTTAATTCACTGGTTGTCAGCCATTTTAATAATGGTGCCACAAAGTCCAAAGTGTTACAGAGGGCTACTCTATTACACATCAAAACTCTTCTCCTTTCCCCATGTCTTTTTCCTTTAATTTATGGAACCTGGGCACAGGCACCAGTATAGCCCTCAAGAGGCACTCATTTGTATAGGCTTGACTTCTTCTGTCAGGCTTCTGAAGCAGGATGCTGGATTTTCATATGATACTTAATCTCACAGTAGATATGGTGGTGCTTATTATAGAGCCGTTGTAATCTAGGCATGTGCAACAGCATTGACTATCTAGATAAGGGGTTATGAGAGAGTGACTGGAAAGGAAATGTGACACTGATATTTTGTGTACATGAGCATCCATTTGCAGACATGTGCCCTACAGTACAGATGCATGTTTGTAGGGTTGCCTGCTCTGGGCTAGGAAATTCCTAGAGATTTGGGTGTGGAGTCTGGGGAGGGGAGCAAGGTATAATGCTATAGAGTCCACTCTCTGAAGCAGCCATTTTCTGTAGGGGGACTGCTCTCTGTAGTCTGGAGGTTTGCTGTGATTCCAGGAGATCTCCAGGCCCCACCTGGAGGCTGGCAACCCTAATGAGGGACCATGCCATAATCAGAGCGTTATCTTCTAGAGACCTGCAGAATGTGCTGGAACCTGAAGAACTCTATTCCGGTGGACACATTACTTGTAAAATATTCCCCAGCATCTGCCAAAAAGTCAAATTAAAGCCAGGGTTTGTTTTTTTTTTTGGTTTTTTTTAGTGAAAGACATCAGAAAATAGGGACTGTCTCTGCTAAATTGGGACAGTTGAATTATGTAGACTTTGTGGCAGCCTGGGAATGGAAAAAAACATGTTGTCTTTAAAACTCTTGAGTGTACTGTGAAATTCAGTCCTGGTCCAATACAGTCAGCCATACATACATTTTAGATGGAGTTAATGTATAATACCTGGAAGGTAGCTTGTAGTCCATGCTCTTATGAATAGGGTCTTGGTGAATACCAAAACTCAGATCTGAGTTACCTTTCAGGGTGATGGCAGGCATAGCTAGGAACAGATTTAGGTTTTTCTTCTATGAGAGAGCTCTGTTTACATACCTGCATACCTTCCCCCCCCCCCTCCAACAAGCATGCTTCAGGTTGGCTGTCTACACTGTATTCTGTGTTTTCCTTCAAGTGCCAGCACATTTACCTAATCTCATGTTTGGGCCCTTCAAATGTTTATATATATGTCTTGTGATGTTCCTTAAAGTATTAAAAAAATATTTGGAGAGAGGAAGAAGTTGAACTGGCTTGTCAATAAGGTGAGGGACGTGACTGCCTAGACCCTGTAGTCACCGTGCAAACCTGGTTTCTGCTGCAAACCAGAAGAACAGGTTCCCCCCACCCCCAAGTCTGATCCATGTGAGAAGGCAATGCATGTGTCTCGGTGGCAATTTATGGTTTCCAAAGCAGGCTCACTTCTGAAACTATGTAGCTCTGTCTTCATCTTTGGGCTCTGGGCTGAGTCCCTGATCTTGTCACTTGGCAGTGATGGAATCCTCACAGTGTCATTCCGTGAACCATGTTCTGGCTCTGCTCTGAAGTCAGGAGTTTTAAATTTAGCTGAAAGCACTTAGCAGCTTTATCTAAAGAAGCTTTACAAGAAAAGATTTTGTTCCTTTCTCCTGTCTGTCAGCTAGGAATAATTGTGAGTAAAGATCAAGGGATTAATTATGCAGTTTTTTACTCTGTGGCCCAAAAAATCCAACAAGAGTGGGGGAATGAACAGAAGCAGAAAAAAGGGGGAATGAAACAGCACTGTATGTTCACTATAAAACACCAGCACTCACACAGACAACTTTCTCCTTTCCTTTTTGCTCAGGAAGTGCAACACACACACTCGCACAGAATATATATATATTATAATATAACTTTAATAAGGCTTTGCTTCAGCATCTGTGCTTGCAGCAGTGATAGGAGAGGTGTCTGTTATTCAATTTCACTTGTCAGATGGGATTTTTTCCATCATGCTTCAGTAGCTTTTAATGCCCTGCACGTGATGCAATTTTTGTTTTTAGGGATTGAACTAAAACTGAAGCCAGGGCTATAAAGCCTCTTTGCTTTTTATGTGGAGTGGAGGCTCTCGCCTGACTGCGATCCGGTCATAATTTATTGCTGGCCCATCTGATCCTCCCAGTTTATGTTTGTAAACATTGGTTGCTAACTGCCCCATCCAAGTTTTGTCTCTCCCCCCCCTCCCCATCCAGTGCCACGTTTTCCATGTTTGGTGCGGCCTGTCAGACCCGCAGCTCTGTTGCCATTTCAGTGGTACAGTGTCATGCAGAGGAGAAACTGATCAGAGAGCCTTTGCCTCCAGGGATTGAATTACCAGCTTAATTTACAGTTCTGGCTGGTGACCTCAATCAAAATATATATATATATATATTCCTGTGCTAGACGTCTGGTGCTTTTTTAATCTTTAGAAAGTGAACAAAAATATAGCAGTCCCTAATAGATGGCCAGGCATTTCTGTTGATAAAATGCACTTCATGCTAGAATATATAGAAGTTGCTGGTTGACTGGTACAATACAATTTAATTCTGTGCTGCTTCCAAGAAGCTGACAGCCCTATGAGGTAGGTTAGACTTAGACATAGTTACTGGTCCTAGGTTGTCCACATCTGAACAGAGATGTGAACTTGGATCTTCTTGATCTAAGTGAATGTTTGAATCATATCTGTAAAATGGGACCTTCGTATAGGTTGTTGTAAAGACAAAATCCATGAAAACTGGTGAAACCACTTCTAATATACAGAGTGCTACATGAATGGTGATGAGCATGTAGAAAATGATCTTGGTCCAAAGAAAATATGTACATGTGTATTAGCAGGGTGTGTGCCGCTAGAGAGACCATGGCCATATAGTGGTTAAAGGTAAAGGTTCCCTTGCTCGAAAGCCAGTCGAATCAGACTCTAGGGTTGCGGTGCTCATCTCCATTTCAAAGCCGAAGAGCCAGCTCTGTCTGAAGACGTTTCCGTGGTGGGAAAACTCCTGCCCTCAGTCCCATCCTCTGCTCTCAAGAAACTGAGGACCATGAGAGAAAAAATGGCTGGAAAATGGTCACCATAGTTATGCTCTAGGAATTTCCCCGTGTGTCTGTGATATTTACCATAGAGATTAGGGAAAATCCTTAGAGCATTACCCAGAACTGGTCACATCTTCCCTGAATTCCACCCTCGCCAGGCAATGCCTTCAAAATCTCCCAGCATTTGCCATGGCAGTACTGGCAACCCTGCCTGTTGTATAGACCTGAATAGGGTTCTTGGTAGACCTGCTTAGGATTGCTCTCTATGCCTCCCCAACCTATACCATTTCTCTAACCTGAAACATCCCAGGGAGCTGCTATTTGCATTCTGGGGAAACTTGTGTGTACTTATGACAAGTAGTGGCTCCTTGGGGCCATTTCATTAAGGAAAACCATATGGGGGCGTTAAGCACCCTTTCTTTGCATGGTGCAGTCCTGATCCAAGTTGGGCCTGTGCATAAACATGCAATTGTACTTTTGACTTGTCTTTCAAAGGCTTTAAAGCACACTGCATGACCTAAGGCCAGTAGCACACTTCAAGCCTAGACTACCTCATAAGGTTGTAAGAATTAAGTGAAGGATAAGAGCAGGGATAAGTAAAAATGGGATAATTTTTCAAGCCCTGATGAAGGGGCACCACCCTCTGGTTCTGAAAGTTCCTACCTGAACTTTCCTGTTCACTCAATCATAACTTGAGGCTTAGTTTGTGGTGCTTTTTTCTTTAGAAGTTAGGTGTGTAGAGACTAAGGACAGGGGCTTCTCTTGAATACCCTCCCTAGAAATATCCGCTTGATGCCTCCTGTTCTGTGAGCAGATACCAAGTTTTTAATTCTTTCCTTTCTTAGTATTTAGTGAGTGAGATAATGCTGGTGTTACTCTGTTGCTCCTGTTTAAAGACATTGTTTGTTTTGGACTGTCTTTATCTGAAATTTACTGTAACATGCTTAACTGGTTTTGTAAGCTGCATTGAAGGCATGGTAACAGAAAAGGGAAGGAGGTATAACTGTTTTAAATTAAACCAGCCTGTCTTAGCAGCTGGGTGATTGGAGCAATGAAAACTACAAAGAGAATGACTGCTAAATGTATGCCGTATTTTGGGATGCAGCCATTTTACAGCCAGGCGACAGTAGTGGGTGATGTTGACTTGCAGGCAGCTGCAAATGTTAAAGTGGAAGCAAGATATAATTGGAATATTAACTGCAAGCTGCCTCTAGTATAGTAGGATGGCAAGATGATGTCAAACGGAACTTTGATATATGCTTACCTTAAAAAACGATAATTTTTTGTTTGGTTGTGGTAAGCAGGAAAACCCTTTCATTGCAACATCTTCCCCAGTGTGTCTCACTCCTCCACTTCACCGTCATTCTGATTTTCTGTCTCTCTGAAGAGTCTTCCTTGTTATATCATATGCATTATCCTTTGCCTAATTCCCTGAGAAATTAGCACTGCAATGTTTAATTTCATTGCAAATCCATGATTTGAGATTTAACATGTCCTGTGACTAATAAGCCGCTAATTTTTTTCCCCCTTCAGAAGAACTGCCAGTGGTTAAAAGTTACCTAGCTGTCATTCTGAGCTCTCAGAGTGTAACCATACTAGAAGCTGTTGCTATTTTCATTGGGCTGCATGACAGTTCCCTTTCTTGCACTCCGACAGTTAAGAATAGAGTGTAGTATCATGTGGATTTAGGTGTGGCCTGCCACCAGCTGTCATCCTCAGGAGCTTTAAGGGCAGAGCGGTGGCGGAGATGACACTGTGCAGTGTCACATGTACCTGGATATGACATAAGTGCATCAGGCAACGCTGTTCCCATCTCCCCATACTCCACGGTTAAAAACTCTGCCCATTCCCCCAAACCGACATGTTTAAATCACATCTAGGTTTTCAGGCAGATATGACATCAACCGATGTCATTTCTGCTCCTGGACTGGTGGGAGGGTGGGTTCACCAGCAGGAGGCCTTCCACCATAAGCAGGCAAATGGTAACCCAATGTGACTCTGAGAATCAAAGGGTGGGGGCCATTTCTCTGGTCGATTCCTTTCTTTGAACATCATAGCTTTGCATTTCTCCCCATCCCCACCCACCGCATCTCTAGATACAGAATGACCTCTGAGATAATACTTGTAAAATGACAATGTGTTCTATCTAGGCATGCTTTCTTAACATATTTTCTGGTAGGGAGTTGTCTTTTCAAATAAGAGTAGGTCATTAAATCAGGTGTCACAGGAACTTAGAGCAAGATTTAGGATGGGACCTATGGACCTTACATAGGGCTGTTCCATTCTAAATCCAGAAGTCCTGCTGCTGATTTCTTAATTATGGTTATGGGGTGAGGACTGGGCTGTGTGCTTCTTGCATTTTTTTCCTCCTCTGTAGTACAAATTGCATTCTAGCTGTATTGTTTTTTTCAGCCTTCAGTTTAGCATGCATTCTTGTTGATGTTAATCGTGCTTAATGCAAACTATTAACTACTATGGCACACTGGCTATCAGAGGGTTGGTCTGGAACTTAGATAGTCATGAGATTCAATGATAGGGGCTTGTTCCTTTTTCTCTCCCTGCCTGACCTACCTCATGGGGTTTGTTGTGAGAATAAAATGGAGAGAAGTCCCAAACATGCTAGCCTGAGGAAGGGGGCAGGCGAGAAAACCCCCAGAACAACCTGTTTTTATCTTCTTAACCAGGGTCTGTAAGCCTTGATTTAAAAAGAAACTTAAGGTTAGCCTTAATGATAGTTAGTGCCGTTGCAGTTAAAAAGCCAGAGAAGGAGCTGGGAGATAGTGCCAAGGAGTGGAGAAAGAAGAGGGGGACATAGCATGTTCCTGATCTCTGGATTAAAATGATTGTCATTCCTCTGAAGATCTCTCATATGCATATGCTTGACACCAGCAGGGGAAGTAATTGAATTGTACACGTCTCTCAAGATGGTGTAATGACATGACTGGAGCAGTGTAAACGCTAAGAATGAGACCTAGGCTAGGATCTGTCATCTGTGTGAATCTTCTGGTTAAGTGCTGTAAGAAGGAGCCAAAAGGAATCTACTTACTAAATATTTTCTATAAAACTATGCACTTTTTGTAAAGACCATTTTTGACATAACAGATAATAGTGTATATGCCTTTGCAAGCATTTGTACAACTAAATGTTCCACATGGGAAATAACCCACAGTTTTGTTTTTAGCATTAGATGATTACCACCTTAGTAAAAACTGAAATCCTAAATGTGACATGAATGCATTTTAAGGATGTGGTGTTTTGCATAGTTCATGGTTCGGAAAGTTGTTTGGGTTATTGAGGTTTTTTCTATGTATGGTGGGTACAAAACGCCAATTATTTTTATTATTAGAAGAATTGGTTTTATACCCCGCTCTTCAGGCAGTGTCACATGCACCTGGATATGACATAAGTGCATCGGGCAACGCTGTGCCCATCCCCCCATACTCCATGGTTAAAAACTCTGCCCATTCCCCCCAACCGACATGTTTAAATCACATCTAGGTTTTCAGGCAGATATGACATCGACCCAAGGTCACCCAGATGACTGCATGTGGAGGAGTGTGGAATCAAACATGGTTCTCCAGATTAGAGTCTGCCACTCTTACCCGACGCTGGCTCCCCCCCCCCCATCCAGGGGCTACTAGCCATGGTGACTAAAGGGAACCTCCATGTTCAGAGGTAGTAAACCTCTGAATCTCAGTGCCAGGAGGCAACATCAGGAAAGGCCTCAGCCTCTATGCCCTGTTCTTGAACCTCCAGAGGAACTGCTTGGCTGCTCTGTGAGGCAGGATGCTGGACTAAACGGACCACTGTTCTGATCCAGCAGCACTCTTTTTATGTTCTTACGGCATAGTTTCCCTTTGCTAGTGAATTCAAAGAGAAAAAAAGCTGTGGGAACTGTGAGGTCATGCACTAAACCTCTACCATGAGAAGGATCCCTAGAATTAAATATTTGGTTATAAATATAATAATTCAATACATTCCATGGAAAACATATAAAAATAGCAATAGTACTTTCTTGCAGGTTGGCAAGTATGGGTATTGGTGGATACTTTGAGTGGCATACGCTACAATTTTAATACCACTTCAGGTTATCGCTGGCTGTAAAAGAGGAGCTCTGACAGTTGTAGGTATTCTGTGAAAGATGGCAGGCAGGGAGGGAGTGGCTCCATGGAAGAGCATGTGCTATGTATGCAGAAGACCCCAGGTTCAGTCCTTGGCATCTTCAGCTGAAAGAATCGGGTGCTGTGAAATATCTCTACCTGAGACCATGGAGAGCCACTGCCAGGAGACCCAAATCTGAATCTCTGCCATGGAAGCCTGCTGGGTGACCTTGGGCTAGTCACACACTCTCAGCTTAAGCCAACTCACATGGTGGTTGTGATGATAAAATGGAGGAGAGGAAAATGATACAAGCTAGTTTTGGTCCCCACTGGGGGAGAAATGCAGTATAGAACTGAAGTACATAAATATTGACCTTGATAAACTAATGGCAGGACTCATTTCTTCTCCCCCAAGGAAAAAGTTATTATGACTGTGCTGTGCAGTGCTGCCAGGATCTTTTAAAATCAAAGTTCTTGTTAGTACTTTCCTGCATTTACTCCACTACCAAGTTTGTTATTACCTCAGCTGAACTGAGACGATTCAGTTTTCCTGTACTGAATTATTTGACTGCTTCTTTTCCTTTGCAAAGAATTGTACTCCTCAAAGTAAGTATCAAAATCTACATTGTTAAATGAATAGTGAAAGATTACATTTTGAGCTCAAGGGGAAAATGACGTCTTTCTAAATCTCCGTGCATCCCAGCAGTGAACTGGTATTGCTTGCACTCGAAGAGTATGAATTCCAGAGAGATTCCATCTGACTTGGGCTAGGATGATTGCTGTGCCTGTGGTCAGGCATATGCTGTGATTTTGGCATTTGCTTGTTCTAAGTTCACCCTCCAGCATGAACTTTTTCTCCAAAATAAACATAAGAAAGCAAGAGATTTGAGACAGAAAATAGGGAAGAGGGCTTTCAGATAAGCAGCTCCCTTTATTGTTATGCTTACCCCCCCCTCTATGGATTGAAAACGAGTTTATGAAACGCCAACTGGCAAGACTGCTGAATTGCTGAGAAAGGCATTTTAGAAGAATAAGCTGTGATGGTTTTTATTTGATGTTGAGTATAGTAACTGGATTCTTAACCGCATACACCATTTGATAGAGAGCGCTGGTATCTAAGGGACTTTTCCAACAACCAGCTCTCCCACTTGACTTAAATATTCCCTTTTCCTTACAATCAGGTACACATTGCTCCATTGTTACTGTAGGAGGATAGCTTTTTCTCCCTCCTTTAAGAAGTCTGCACAACATTTTTTTTTGTTAATCCTGTAAAGTATTCTTAAACAGGGAGACAATATACAGTTGCACCAAAAAGAGCTACCCACAGTCAAGGGGAAAAGGTGCCCATGAGGCTGCCTCACAGTGGCTCAGTCAGCAGACATCCAATAATGCCCACCTCCAGGCCACGGAAAGCTTCACCTGATGATTTGTTAAACAATTTATTTATTCATATTTATAGCCCACCCTTCCTACAATCAGGCTCGGGCTGGGTAACAGCATTTCATTTATACAATACATATTTGATGAATGCAATAAAAATTAACATTTAAAACATCATCCTTTGTATTAAAATGGTGGTCACAAGCTGATAGCAAAAGATGTTTTCTGGTTGTGGGAGGTTCCTGGCCGGTGACGAAATATAAATAACAGCCAGCAGTTGATGACAGAATACAGTACGATATTTAATAATATATTATAGTGTTACGTTGTAGAGCTGTTGCTAAGGCTACTGGAGCAAGTTGGGCCACGATAAATACTCAGCTAGCAACTCCAGGTAGCTTTGATGATGCTGCAAACAGGTAGGTAGGATGTTTTGCCCCAGTGCTATGTGTCAGTAACTCTGTAAAGAACAAACAAACCCAAATCTCCCCCGTAGCTAGGGTTGCCATCTCTGGGTTGGGAAATGCCTGGAGATTTTTGGATGGGAGCATGGGAAGGGTGGGGTTTGGAGAAGGGACTAATGCCATAGAGTCCACCCTTGAAAGCAGCCATTTTCTCCAGGGGAACTGATCTTGTTTGTCTGGAGATCAATTGTAATAGCAGGAGACCTCCAGATAGCTAGTGAAGCTAGGTGTGCAAAAGGAACTAGGTGTGCAAAAGGAACTCTTGCTAGGTGTGCAAAAGGAACTCTTTTCCAGCAGTTCAGTACTTCTGTCCCATTGGTGGGAATGATGTCTCTTATTGTTGCAGTTGCATGTTCCCTGTTGGGTAAAGGACACTGTCAGGGACTTAAGTGAGCAGAGGGAAAGTGGCTGCCTTTCCTTAACCTCCCACTTAAGCAAAAACAGATATTCTCTGCCCTTCAAGATCTTCAGAGCTCTAAATCCACCCAAAGGTATTCTTCTTTTACCCTCTTTGCAAACTGCTGAATGTTGCTCTTTGTGCTGTCTTAATGCTCACCTAATCCTCCATATGACTGCAGCAACTGCTGGTTTGGTTTCACTTTGAGGGCTGCAGTGAAGGGCATACGGTCAGTGTTGCATCAGAACCCAATCTCCTGCTTGCTAGATGAAGGGAATCAGCAATAAAATCCCCAAATGGGCAGATTAATATTTCATACAAGTCTCCCTCTGAATCCTCAGTGCAGATGTATGCTGATCAAGTCTGGGCTAAGTGATAAAGCACATCTAGTTTAGGTACAGATTCGTCCTTTGGATCTGTACTCCATTTTTTCCCTCACAGCAAAAATTTAATTAATTTTTTTTAATTAAGTCTCTTTTATTTCACATAGTAGAAGCATGGGCTCATCTTAGGGTTGTCAGGTCTGGCCTTGTCCCTGGTGGGGGACTTTGGGGGGCATTCTGGAGGGGGTGGGGACATCCCCAATGTGACATTCCCGTCCCCAACAACAACCACCTGTGGCTGCCCCTCCCCCTCCCCTCCTGTAAGATTTAAATGGCCCTCCAGCTGCTCAGCAAGCCATGTGCTCCCCTGATCAGCTGGCGAGCCCTTTGAGTTTTCCAGGAGGGGAAGGAGGGGGTGGCTACGAGTGATTGTTGTTGGGGGTGGGTCTTCCCCCTTCTGGCCAGCTGACTGGTGGTGAGCTGAAGCCCCGAAAATCAGAGGAACCCCCACCCAGACCAGTTTGTCTGGAGCTCATGCAAACATTTTCAGGTGTTGTTCATTAGTTGTGTTGCAGTATTCAACTCTGTCGAATCCAATTGTGCAAATTAATCACATTCATTGTTGTGTTATCTACCAGTTGCTTTGCATCTCCTCCTGCTAACTGCCTCCCCCAAAAGTAGCTAGGGTTAGCTGAGGCTGCCTTCTGAGACAACAGCAAAACATGTCTAGGAGAAAGATGGTACAAGACATTGTGCCCCTTGGTATTGCTGATTTGACATTGGTTCAATTAGTGTAGAAGTTCCCATGTAGGAGGTTTGATTTTTCTCTCAAGAACAAATATGCACATGCCCCTTCCTCCCTCCCTCTGCTTTTAGCATTGGTTAACAGAGATGGATAGTCTCCATAGCCAGCTGAAGGAAGGTTTGAACTGCTACCTGTGCACATATATCTACTGTGACTTCTATGGGATCTCACTGGTTTTGTGAATAGGACCACTAATTCAGAACCACTAGTCAGCCTTTCCCCCTTTCTTCTTAAAAGACTGTGACACAAATACCATGTTATGGGGGAAGCAAACAGCTTATTGCCTTGCCTTGCTGAAAAAAAGTTGGGGTAGTAAGAAACTGCAAAAGATCTGAGTGTAGCAAAGCTTCAGGTTTTGCTAAGATGCATACACTTAGCATTCCATGTAATATTTGCAGCACTTGCTCTCTCTTTCCGTTGTTGGGATGTATGGAATTTTGTATGAACATTACTATAAATATGACAAATAGTACAAATTTATATACAGAGTTATGCATGATACATTTTATGTTCTTAAATCAGCAAGAATAAGTTTAGGTTTGATAAACAAGTAAATAGTTATGAATCCCACCCTCCAAAAAATGTTTATGTTCCCCTGTTGAGGGAACCCCCAACAATTTTCTTGCAACCCAGATGGTAGGAAGGAGAAGCTGGGGGAAAATTGATCTCTGCTAGAATTGGGGTAGAAAGGAGGATGGGGGTGGAAGGAAGAGTCTTCTGAACGAGAAAGCAGGTATGTCCCCTGCCAAATACTTCTGTCCAAAATACATCAGAATAGATTATTCCAAAGTTTGAAGGTTACTCAGTTTAGAGAGGTGAGAACCCTCACTGGAAAATGTTCCTCTTTTTATCAAAATTCACCTGACCTCTCAAATGTGGGTGCTTGTATCAACACAGGGGAAGTCAAGTGGAAAAATGAGAAAGAAGAGGCTTAGAATACCTAGATTTAGAGCACAAAATCTTATTAGATGGACTTCTTCACTGTCATTTTTGTCACTTGTTTGTCTCTGTTGCTTCAGGGTTTCCACACACCCCCAATGTGTTTTGCTCTCGTAGTTCCAAAGGGACCAAACCACATGTGGAAAGGGGGTGTGTGTGCAAAGCAATAGGGAAAAACAAGGGACCAAAGTGACAGTGTGGAAGTGGCAGTTCTTTTTACCAAAGGTATCCATCTAATAAGGTTCTGTGCCTTAAATCTAGGTATTCTAAGCCTCTTTCTCATTTTTCTACTTGATTTCCCCTGTGTTGATACAAGCGCCCACAGAAGGCCCAGTGTCTGTAGGGTCCAGTAGCTGCCAAGGTCCTAGAAGGGCTCACCACTGACCCCAAGCAGGATGCCTAAAAGAAGAGAGCGTTCACCCCACTCCTTACCTTCAGAAATTGAAGACTTTGATGCAGATGCATCTAAGGCAGTCTCCAATTTCCATCAAGTGTTCTCTTCCATTCAGCCCTGGTGGTATAGATGGGGCTTGAAGGAGAGCAGAAGAGACAAACTCCTTTCCCGCCTGCATTTTTTTTAGAGTTTCTCCAAACCTTTGCTGGGACTGAAGGTTACTAGCTTGGGTTAAGCCAGTACAGGTAATCTTGGTCTGTATCAAGAATCTGATTTCACTTTATTTTGCTGGTAGGTGCTAATGTTACCTGCCCTTTGGGGATGAAGAAGGCTGAATGTCAATCAGTGGTGAGCTAATTTGATGTTTAGTAGCAGTGTTGGAAGGAATTCAGTGAAGGAAGGCTAGCATGTGGGAGCTATTGAAAATCTTTAGAACAGTGTGTAGAAAGCTGAAAAAAATAATATATAACTGCTACACAGCTAATGGTATCGTTATAGAAGTGCCTAGTGTGGTAATTGTGTTTCATTGTATTTTCTGAAGGGCTAGCTGTGCATGCGGTCGTGAAGTTGATAGAAATACCATTATTATTTATAACGTTTAGCAAAAGTTTTAAGAAAGATGATGATTGTAGCCCACTCTTCTGGTGGATTTCTTAAAACTTCAAAGCCAGGGGGAAAAGGGGGTGTTTCCATTTTCTTTTTGGAGAAAATTAAATATATGCAATACTCTCAAACTCCAAGCTTCTTAAAACATGAATTGTGTTTATGTAGAACCTAGCATAACAATTGTATGGGGATGTAATTCTATCGGTTTTCCCACTGGTGAAGGAAGTAGGGTCATCTTTCAGCCACTGGAAAAGCTATGTGGGCCCTGTCAGGGCAAAAGCCATATGGGATTTGGCTACAGTGAGGAGGCAAATTGGAGCAGAGATATGGTAGGATCCCAAGGGGTTTGGTATTCACCCCCTTGAGGACCCTGAACTGGGTGCAAACATGGAAATATGGCATAGAAATATTTTAAATAAATAAGAAAATTATAAAAATTAAAAATGTGTAAATGCCTTTGCATTATTTAAACTGTAACTACAAATTGCCTTCTACTAATGAAGCAGCAAGTGCTGCACCCATATAGAAGATGACCTCCACAAGCAGTGAGTCTGGGTAAGGAGCAATTACAAACTTTCTATTTGTACTCACTCCGGATAGAGAATCTAGGGGTGTGAGAGACTTCATTGTAATCTAGGCTACTCATTAGGTACATTGGGTTGATTTTCTAAACCAATCTCTAACAACTTAAATATGGGAGGGGGCAGAGAACTGATTATACAACTTTATGGTATGTTCTGATGTGTGTGTGTGTGTGTGTTAGAGGGCAATTCTCTTTGTGGCTTTGGATGTGCTATGGATGAAGGAAATGATATAGGTTTTTCTAAGGGCAGCTCCTTCCAGTTCTGAGACAGCAAAAAGTTGGTAGGTTTTTGGTGTGTTTTTTGTGCTCTGCTCCATTTGCTTACCTAGTGTGGAATTACCCTGGGTTCATCTGTGTATTGCTTCTGAGTTGTACATATTGTAAGAAAATAATCTGACCTAGAGTTGTTGCTATGTACTGAGTACAGGAGCCGATAGATTCCTGGTGTTCTCCTTTTTGGTATCGGATACAGGAATGAAAGGAACCATAATCTAATAGTTCCATACTGAAAAGTGTTGGCAGGTGGTGGGATCTGTTCTGATCCATCCAAATTCTGGAAAAGATGGCAGCATTTGCAGCATTTGGATTTTGCTATCTACCCTGGGCATGCACAGAGAAGGCTAGTGTGGCTAGGCCTTTTGATACATGGCTCTGAGGCGTCCAGCACACTGCCTGGAACTGGGGAAGAATGGGTGGCGAGTGCATATGTAAAGAATCCTAGCACAGTTTTCCTGGCCTACCTGTTTTACTAATATGCTGAATTCTGTAATTTTAAGAATATTGGGGAGTTAAGTTTGCATTTTGGGTTGTCAACTGGCCATTTTTCCAGTATGGCTGTACTCCCCCTCCCCTTTCTGTCTGGTTGCCAGATAAGGTGTTTTTCATGTAATGGAGGAAATAGCAGAGAGGCTGGGTTTTTGTTTTTTTTTTAGCAGTTTAGTGTTTTGAAGGCAAATGAATTTTTACTGTGCTTTGCCTTTAAGACCTTTACAACATGAGGCTTGTGGCCAAACTTAACTCTCATTTTAAGTCCAGGATTTTCTGTGCTTCACAAGTAACTTCTCTAAATAGTGCAGCTGTCTGTGGCTGCCTTTTCTGCTTCCCTTCTCCAAGGGTGGTGGTGGTGGTGAGGGACACCTGTGCTCCTTAGGTTGGCTCTGCTCTTTTGACTCTTCTCCCTTTGAGCTCCCACTACTGGTCCATATGGGCCTTCCCTGTGGTTATCAGCCTCAAGGTAGGGCTTGGAGATCTCCCAGAAGCATAATCAGGGCTTGTGTGTATGATGATACTCACAGGTGGTGAGTACTGGTACTTTTTTTTTTTACTCTGCCAAGTCCTGATCCCCTTCACCAACCTGGCCTACTCACCTAGATAAAGAGAGAGAGCTGGACCCTCAGAAACAGACTAGTGGGGATCTGCAGAGAAAGGGGGGGAATTGTTAGAAATTGGTGCAGCCTTCTACATGAATGCTGTCATGTTGTTTCCGACTTATAGAGACCTTATGAATTAATGACTTCCAAAACATCCTATTGTTAACAGCCATGGCTTCTTCTCATGTTGGGTCTTCCACCTTTTCTGCTGCCTTCAACTTTTCTTAGCATTACTGTTGTGTACTAACTAGTGACTCTTGTCTTCTCATAATATGACCAAATTACAATAGCCTCATTTTGGTCATTTGAGCTTTTAGGGAGTGTTCAGGCTTGACTTCATCTAGAACCCACTTATTTGTCTTATTGGTGGTCTGTGGTATTCGTAGCTTTCCTCCAATACCAGACTTCAAATGAATCAACTTTCTTCCTATTAGCTTTCACACCTATACATCATAATGGGGAATTCCATAGTATGAATTATCTTAATCTTCGTTGCCAGTGACACATCCTTACACTTAAGAATCTTTTCTAGTTCCTTTATGGCTACCCTTCCCAGTCTCAATCTCCTTCCGATTTCTTGGTTGCTGTCTACCTTTTGGTTGATTATGGAGCCAAGGAATAGAAAATCTTGAACAATTTCAATGTTTTCATTGTTGACCTTAAAGCTGTATAATTCCTCAGTAGTCATTACTTTAGTCTTCTTGATATTCAGGTGTAACCTTCATCAGTGGTCGTTCCAAGACTTCACTTTTTTATGCCAGTAATATGGTGATAAAGGCTGCGGTGACTCAGAGGTTAAGATGCTGAGCTGCAGACTGGAAGGTCTGCAGTTTGGCAGTTCGAGACCCTAGTGCCACGTGACGGAGTAAGCTCCCATTTCTGGCCCCAGCTCCTGCCAACCTAGCAGTTTGAAAGCAAGAAATTGCAAGTAGATAAATAGGTACCACTTCGGTGGGAAGGTAACAGCGTTCCGTGCACCTTGGCGTTTAGTCATGCCGGCAACATGACCACGGAAATGTCTTCGGACAGTGCTGGCTCTTCGGCTTAGAAACGGAGATGAGCACCGCCCCCTAGAGTTGGATTCAATTAGCTTTTGAGCAAGGGAAGCCTTTACCTTTTAATGTGGTGTTACTTGCGTTTTTCAAATTGTTAATGTTCCTTCCACCAATTTTCACTCCACCTCTGCCTTTGAGTGTGGGCATCCCCCTCCCCCCTATCTTTACAAAAAAAGCCCTAACTATAACTGAATTCCATACTTACAGAGATTAGTTTCCTTGGAGGAAATGGCCACTTTGGAGGGCAGACTAGCCTCACTCTCTTGCCAGGTTTGGGTTGGCAACTGTCTTTGCATTACACATACTGGAAATACATTGATATGTGTTGAAGGGGTAGGGAAACAAACATTTTGAAACGGTCTGAGCATATGGAAGTGTTCCATTCCCTGTGTATGTGTGTTCCTTTCCACATTGTGGTATCTAAGTGTGTCAATAAGTTCATGCATGCATCAGTGCATTGCTGTGACTGCCACATCACGTGATCAGCTGAATGTATGAAATTGACATTTCTGGTTCAAGCACAAGAGCAGAATTTTTACACCTTGTCAACAAATATGGAGATGGCTGTGAGAAGATATACCAGCTGATGTCATATAAACAATCCCATAAACGTTCCCCCTAAATCTCTTTCCTAGGCTAGCTTGACATTTACCCTGTACAGAGTAGCAAAATTCCTAGAGTGAGAGAAGTGTGGCAGTTAAGAGGTGCTTGCAGAACTAAAGGCTAGTTCTATACTGGTGTTGCGATCCAGAAGTAAACTGATCTCTGGCATTCATTCTTGCAGTAGTTCTCAAAGTAAGAAAGACAGAGATTGTTAGGAAAGGGCTTTGCAAAAGACTTGAGTAATAACTAGAGGCTGCCTTCACAAAACCTTTGGGATGTTCTCTTGGATTGGCCCCAGTGTAATGAGTGGGAGCTGCCTGGCAGATGGTTCCTTCCTCCCTTTCCCTTTTACAATTCACTTTGGTCATTCTCATTGTCAAGATGTCCTGATGATTTGAGCCTGGCATTTGACTTGTGGTAGCATAATGTTTTTGAAGACCAAAAATATTATTTGCTCTAACACTGATGGGCATTCAAGGTCATCATGGAGCTGAGTTGTGTAAGGTATCAAGTTTAAAAGGATTCCTCAATTGTCGAGTACAGTGTTAATGAGATACAAAATTTCAATTCATGGATCTCTTCCAATAAGCATTCACACAAACAAAAAGATCTGCAGGTAACATGATAAATCTGATTGTGTGGGGCAGCCACCTGTCCATCCTTAAAGCATCCGATATTTCTACATGTAGAAAGATGCTTGGACTTGAATGACTTCCTCATGCAGTGAACTGGGGCAGAGAAGCACACCAGAATTCAGGATTTCCCCATTCTGGAACTATGTTCTCCTACCAACTTGTCTACAAGCCGCTGCTACTTCTATATAAAACAACATCAGGAGGTAGCGATTGGCTCTGAAAAAGTAGGGCTTAGGAAGAAGAATGCTTAAATGTGACCCTGGCTGAGGGAAGTGTGGTTGGGAGGGAGTCACAGAAGTAGGTTAAGCACCCATCCTATGCCTACCACTTTCCCTCATTATACAGTACACTCTGGTCCTAGAAATAGCAGACAACAAGACTTCCCCCTCTTTTCCTGATCTTTGTGGTACATGAAAACTGCCTAATAACCCTCTGCATTCCAGCAGCATTGCAAGCCAAAGTGTCGGAGGGGATTTTCTTCTTTACACAGTTTAACCATTGTTCAGTTAGGCAGTGAAGGAAACAGGGATCTCACTGATAACCAGGAACACGATATTTGCTGAGTGCGAGGCATTGTCAGAAAATGTTGAACACTGGCTCTCAGTCTTTAATATAGAAATACTGAAGTGGTCAGGTATTGTATATTTGATTTTCTTTTACACACACACATACATATGAAAATGGAAGTCCATTCATGAGCACTCTTGCTACAGAAGTACTTGCATGTTACCTGACTATGTCTGGGTTGTTTCACCAGGATTCCAAGGCACATGTGGTGCCATCATTTAAAGTATGAGGGATGTCTGAGGCTCTTTAGCTCAGAAATGAGGGAAATCTAATTCCACACATGCATGTCCCACACATGACAATGCATGTAGTGTGTACTTAGGTATGTGTACCTGAAAATTAAAACAAGAGTTCCTATAAGGTAAATTTTCAGTCAGACAGATAAAAAAAGGGAAACATCCTGCCAAAGCCCCCCCGTGCTGCTTTGAGATTAATGTATCTTCTGAGAACTGCTGTTCTTTTAGTTGCTGATCACTTTTTTCCTTGTTAGAGGCTGAAGAGATGTTCATAGAAGCTTTATGAGATTGCTTGTTGCTAGACCATTGGCAGGGAGTCCAGAAATCTCTTAACTTTCTATTTTATTTCAAGCATTGAGTACACCAGTCTTCTTTACCATGATAAGGATCCAGACAACGTTTCTCAAGATGATGCTTCTCTTTGTGTGGGGGTATTATGTATTTGAATGATTCAGATAGTTCTTGTGAGGCAGGGGTGGAGAGGTAGCATTTCCTCAGTCTTTGGTCATCAGTTTGAGGTTATAGAGTGCTGTTGTGCACCCTAATTGGATAGTGACTGTGAAACCAGTGGTGAGGGCTACAACTACTACACATCACTTTATAACATCCTGTTTTCTCTTATTTAAGAAGCAAACACTTCCCCACTACAGACAATGAGCTCTGTGTTTGTGACACACATACAGATGTAGCCTCATGTAAAAACAGCTGTGAAAACCTGCAGTGCTACCCACTTCCTCCTGCAGCAGAGGCCTATGATTTCCTGTCACTCGAGTTCTTTGCAAGGTGCATATTCCACCTATGGAGTGCTGGAGCATGTGGTTTCCCCGGTTTTAATAAACAGCAGTGACTAGAGTACTGTCACCAAGGCCACCCTTGATCATTTCTGAGGAAGAAATATGTAGCACTATCTCTTTTAAAGAGATGGAGGAAAATCACACAAAGACAGTCACATAGTAGGTACTTTCCTTCATCACGTTGTAAAAATCCTGCTTATAAAACTACACTCCTATGCATACTTACAAGCCTAGGGTTGCCATGTACCTGCTCAGGGCAGGAGATGACCTGGCCTAAGTGGGCCTTGAATGCCAACACTCCAGTGGCTAGCAGGAGAGAAAAAATTAGTACACTGTTGATGATGACAAGATGTCACTTCTGGGGGGAACTCACCAGTGATGTCATACCTTTCTATGAATTGCTGGAAACTCTATGGTAAAGCTGTTACTGATGGACACCCCTCCTTGCCCTCACCCCTGGTACCCTAGACAAGACCCACTGAAGTTGGGGTGACCTCCATAGAATGGGGCCATTGTAGAACAATTTAGAAAATTTGTAGGAAAGAAATGGACTGATGGAGGTCAGTAAGTACACTGGGGAAAAGTCATTGCCCTCAGAATGACTAGGTCTACTAATCAGCTGCTCTTGGTTTCTGAACTATTGCTCATAAATGTTTTTGAATAAGAGAACTGTCCAAAAACAAAAAAACTTGTAATACTTTTTATAATTGACCAACCAAAAAACTACAACACAGTGTGCAAGCTTTTGACTTATTGACTCTTCATCAGGCTGGATATAAAAACAAAAACAATAAAGGGTTGTGGAGTGAGAGAGGAACACATTTCAAATGGATGGTATCTTCCTAGCATACAGTGGGCTCAATCTCATACCAGCTGAACAACACACGCTCAGCCTTACCTATATAATAGGGGTGTTGTGAGGATAAAATGGAGGAGAGGAGAATGATGATCTGTTTAGGGTCCCCACCAGGGAGAAAAACAGAGTATATGTAAACATGCCATGTCCAGGCCCATTGAAGTCCGCAAACATCCTACACAGGAAGTAGGCAAAGAGAACTTAACACCATGGCCGGAAAGATATGATATCCCCCTACCCTTAACAGCCAACTTGATGATGAGTTCTAGAAAACTTGAAAGCTTGCCCACAATGTGATGGGTTATTTTTGGTTGTTCTTAATAAAAGTTGTTTCATGGATTTTTTTAAAAACATTTTTGCTATGGACCAAAGGTCTGCCAACTTTGTGTGTGTGTGTGTGTTTAAGGAATTGTTCAAAAAGTGCTGCTAAATGAAAGCAAAGACTTGAAAATTTTCAGAATCCAAAATTTAAAGATGGAGTCTCTCACTGTTGACTGCGGGAGTCCTATGAAAGCCAGTCTTGTTTTAGCTTAGTAGTAGATGACCTCATTTTTTTTCCAGTTCAGCCCAGAACTGGGCAAGAAGTAGAGAAGTAACCCTTGTTGCTCCCATGCTCCTTGAAATGAACTACCTCTAATCTTGAAGACAAATTCTATATCTAGAGGAAAGTCATAGTTCAGCTTTAAAAAAAACCTCCTTTTACCTGTGGGCAGAGCAGAAAATGCCAAGTTCTTAAACAACCCCTTTCCCCTGGAGAGCAGGATGTCCACTACCTGGATTAGAACAAGAACAATGAAGAATTCAGATTAGCTGTGATCCTGAAGAAGTCACTTTTTCCACTTGGTGATGCTACTGTCTAGACAATAAGACTGTAACCTACACTGACACAATTTGTTTGCTTTAGTTAAAACACAAGGGCTAACATTTTAATTGCCTCTGGGACAACATCTCCTTAACGTTAATGGATTAGCCTCTATTGTGTGGAAGAGCTTTGAAGGCATCATAAGGCTGGTTTGCAGTGGCTGTATTTGCCTTAAAGCAGTTCCACTGTACATCTTCCCTTGTGCCGTCCTAGTGTCCCCCCCCGCACTTTTTCTTGCACTTGTAACACACGTGTTCCCCTCATAATAATCTAAAACATATGCTGCATAGCAGTAGTCTCTGCATTGTACATTGTGTCTGAGGATGAAATGGAGGACAGACAAGAAAAAGCTTTTCTTGCTCCACCTTTGTGATATATGAAAACACTAAGAATAATGGGCAGGCCTTAGACTGTTCATGAAATGCAGCAAGAACATTTGCAGCTGAGGTGAGAGGAGGCTGCCCATCTGGGGGAAGGAGTCTTGTTTAAAACTAGCTGTGGCTTGTACTAACAATGGGATATTGTTATGCCTGAACCAATGTTAATTCTGAAAAAGTGAGGGGAAGAACAAGTTGCTTGTGAAGGGAGGCTGAAGGAAATGTGAAAGCCCATGGCACACTAACAGTATTTAGCTGCCTGGGAACATGGAGTATCGAGCTTTGGTTAAGGATCTAGCCCAATAATTTCCATAGGTAGCTGTGTTAGTGCTTCTTTAAAAAATTACACAGTATTTTCTATGCTGCCATGTTGTGGGGGTCTCCAAATTGGCTTGTTTCCCTGTCATATTTATTGGAAGCTAAACTATGACCTCTTTCTCTCTCTTGTTAAATGTCATAGTTAATATTAAAGTGAAGTAGCATTTCAGCTTTACCTCTATAAGGTCCCAAGCTCAGACAGTACAGTTTTATATTCATTCTCTCTCTCTCTCTCTCTCTCTCTCTCTCTCTCTCTCTCTCTCTTAGTTTAAATGACATTGTCTTATCCTTCAACCATCTCATGCCTTGAATTGGTTTAACATAATGTCCTATGTTCATTAAAAACACAGAAGCCCTTTAATTATTGTCTTAGTGGAAAAATACATAAGGCTGTCATCAGCTGTTGCTTTGGCAGGGCTTTCTGTAGTAATATAAATAAATGAGGTCACAGTTTTTAAACAAACAGGCTGTACTTGCAGAATTGCACAGTACACTTTTGAACATGATGCCTGTACCTAGATGTTGGATTACAGTCTCAAATGTTGCTTGCTTGATATTAGCTTAGAAATAACACACTCTGGGTTCATATCCTCAGTTGGAGCATGGCATTCTCTGTCATTCAAGGGCTTTTTAATCTTTAAATGTCTTTATGAAACTAATCTATACCATCTTATGTCTGTCATCCGTATTGCTCAGCTACTGAAGCTGTATATTAAAGCTTAACTTCACAGTGAATTGAATCTAAAATTCCCTTTCAAGGGAAAATATGCACTCGGACAGGATTCCCTCCCCCCTTTAGTCTTTGCTGAATTGCCGTACTTATTTATGCCTGCAAGCAATATCTGCATCAGAGACTTAAACAGGATTGAAGCCACTAGAGTTCTGTGAGTGGGAAGGGAAGGTTCTGGCAGAGCATTAGCCAAACAATCCCCAGGATTCTTTGTGGAAAGCCACAAATTAGTGTAAAACCAATATTGGGGGGTGGGGTTAATGTAAATGTGTTCTCCTGTATCTCCCAATGGGTTGTGGAATGATATAGTATAGCCTGACTTCTTCAGATCTCAGAAGCTAAGCAGGGTTGGTACTTGGATGGGAGACCACCATGGAAGACTTTGCAGAGGCAGACAATGGCAAGCCATCTGTGCTTAATCACTTGCCTTGAAAACTCTGTGAGGTTGCCATAAGTCTGCTGTGATGGTACTTTACGCACACATATCTCTCAATTACTTTGACCTATTCACACACTAGCAAGGTCATGCTCAAGATCCTACAAGAGTTCAGATTTCACTCCCACTGATCCTTCTCCACCAAGACTATAGGAGATCTGAAGGCATGGTGCTCAGGTTTGTAGCCTTAATTTTTGTCAAATGTCATTGGTTGTGTTTTGGTGGTGTGCTTTGAATAGGTGTTACATTTTTATTCAGGGCCTTTTTCTCCTGACCTTCTTACCAAGAGTTCAGAGTAACTGATGTAGTACTGTCCCCTATGTTATTTAACATCTATATGCGCCCCCTTGCCCAGATTGCCTGGAGGTTTGGGCTTGGGTGTCATCAATATGCGGATGACACCCAGCTCTATCTGATGTTGGGCAGCCAGTCGAACTTCGACCCAGATGACCTTCATCGGGCACTTCAAGCTGTGGCTGGTTGGCTCAGACTTCTGAATGTAAACTCGGCGAGTCCTGGGCCTAAGTCGGGTCGGTTCGGGGTTGGGGCTCCCTCTCCCGGCCTTCGATGGGGCGCCGCTCGTGCCGGTGTCGAGGGTTAGGACTTTGGGAGTGCTCCTGGACTCCACCTTATCGATGGAGGCCCAGGTGGCAGCCACTGCCAAGTCAGCCTATTACTATCTTTGGCTGGCGCGGCAGTTGGTTCCTT
>NW_015174920.1:151211-151735 GCF_001447785.1 Gekko japonicus
AGAATGCGGCGGCCAGGCTGTTGATGGGTCTTACTAGACGGGACCACATCCAGCCTGCGCTGAAGGCACTGCACTGGCTGCCTATAGCATACCGGATTCACTTCAAAGTGCTGGTTCTTACCTATAAAGCCCTTGATTGCCAGGGTCCAGCGTACCTAAGGGACCGCCTTTCTCCATATGTTCCCCCAAGAGCACTACGGTCGGGGTCGCAGCACCTACTGGTGGTTCCTGGCCCCAAGGACATTAGGTTGGCTGCAACCAGGGCCAGGGCTTTTCTGGTGGCGGCTCCTGTTCGGTGGAATGAGCTCCCAGAGCAGGTTTGGGCCCTACAGGACCTGGCGCAGTTCCGCAGGGCCTGCAAGACGGAGCTCTTCCGCCAGGCCTTTGCATAGGAGCCACTGCCATCACTGTACCACCACCGAGTGCCATCTTCGACGGTGGATTAGATCTGGAGGTGAGCCGGCCCTGGGCAGATGCCTAGGTAACCAAAGAATGCATGCTGTCAGGTTAGGTTGATGAATGAA
>NW_015174920.1:152806-178420 GCF_001447785.1 Gekko japonicus
CATGATTTTGTGTGGCAAAAGCCTACTTTAAAATTGGCTGGCATGTGCTCTCCATTTGACATTATAGGCCAAAAGCTCTCTATAAAGGAGTTGGAAGGTGTTTTCTTAAGCTATCCTGTAAAAAGCACATAGAAAAGGAGTAGAAACATGAAGCTGTGTGTAGTAATATTGTTATCAATTATAACTACAATTTTAAACTTACTTACAGTTCCATTGCATGTTCTAAAGTAGGAGCAGGCCAATCATGATTACTACACACAGCCACCGAGCTGCCATCTTTGACGGTGGATTAGATCTGGAGGTGAGCCGGCCCTGGGCAGACGCCTAGGTAACCAAAGAATGCATGCTGTCAGGTTAGGTTGATGAATGAACTCATCTTGGATTGAGAAATTTTTTTAACATCAAGAGCACCGCACTTTACTTAATGATTGTTTTTACTGTGTAATGATTGTTTTATGATGTTTTAACTGTTGTTATGGCAATTGCCTTTGTTGTAGCCGCCCTGAGCCTTCTGGGGAGGGCGGGGTATAAATCTAACAAATAAATAAATAAAATAAATAGTAAGTATTTCTCCATTTTATCCCTGCTACAATCATGATAGTTAGGCTGTTGTGAGAAAAAGTGACTTTGGGCTAATCTTTAAGGCTAAACACATACTAGAATCCAGTTTTCCCCAAGTCCAGTACTCTATATGCTATATTATACTGACTCACAGATGCACAGAAATGTCATACTCCAGAGGAACTTCTGAAAATAAAATAAGTATGGCTTTAATGAACATAACTGTCATGTTAAACAGCTTTATAGCTGGGGAAAACAGATGACGTCTTTGAGGCTACCAATACAAATTATATAAAGTAATTTGGGTTTTATTTATTTTAACCACAAGAACTGCAGCTGAAGATTTCTTCATTCTGAATAGCTCTTAGCAGACTGAGGTGTGCCATTCAGTGTCCAGATAACACATTTTGTGTGTGTATGTTGTGTGTGTTAAAGGCATCTGTAAAGGCCAGGAAAACCTGAATGCTTTTGAAATACCATAATCCTTTGGGCAGAGAGTCTAGTGTACTTGTTGTGAGCAAAACACCATCGCTTCCAGATTTCAGAAGGATTTAAAAATTAGAAACGGAAAATGTATTATACAATAATTCACAATAGAAAGAAGATATTTGTGATAATTCATAAACAGGAAATGGATAAAGCAGAAATATTTATTTTTCAGGTACTCAGTTCTTGGCCCAAATTAAAATTTTGCATCGCAAGTTACATTGAAAATGGGCTTCTGTGATCATTCAGGCCGGTTCCTGAGGGTGGTAAGATCTGGCCCCAGGGCTGGCAAAACAATCATTGCCCGATGCTGCCATTCTAACTTCAGAGGCATGTATGAAAGAATGTTCAGTTTGTACATCCCATAACGAACAGGGGCTGTCCATGGTCCCCTAATATCATGGAACTGGTGCTGATTATTTGCCAGTATAGATTAATACCTTTCATAATCTCGAGATATGATCCAGTAAATATGGGGGCATGAATGGTAGAAATTAGAGTTCATGAGAGGTTTTTTTAGGACAGCTTTATTTATTTTATATATGCATACCCTGCATTTCCTCTTGGTTCAAGGTGGCTTTTATGTAGTTCTAGATTAGTTTTATCTAGGTAAAATAAATTAATACAAATATGTAAATCTTCATAAATAGGGAAGGATTAAAGTATAAGTCTCATAAACAGTTGGTAAAGATAGCGATCCTCTAGAATGCCTGGGCACTTGCCTTGTGGTTTGGTTGCCAAAAGCATGTTTGAGAAATGATATATGCACAGCAGCCCTCTCTCTGTGGTCACTGTACCCATGACAATTGGACTGGTAGGCAATACTGCTGGTCTGGAACTGGGAATACTTACTGATCTTTGCAGGTATATTTCCAGACATTCTCTTTAGTATTGATAGGAATTGCTGTATGGAATAGGTGTCTTTTAAAAATGTCAAAACAGGCCATAATTGTTGGTTGATGTTAATTCTCTAGCTAAGAACATAACTAGTTTTGGAAAACCATAAATCAAAATCACACACGGTAGAACTTATTAATTCTATTCCAGTGCTGAATTTAAGTATCTACTTCCTTTTGCTAGTTCAGGTTTTTAAAAATATGTTCCTGTCTGCCCAATTCCATTATGTCCACATCTACTGGATTAAAATATTTTCCCATTATCTGATATGATCTCCCTGGAACAGAGATCCTATCGGCTTCACCTGGATGATTACTTCAAATGGCAGAATTTTAAATTTAGAAGCTGTATTTCTTATCAAACAACCAAGTTTATAGGAGGTATGTCTCAATTGACATTCATGAATATATTTTTAGTTCAGATTCAAGATAGACTCTGTGTATTATACTGAGCATACATAAAATGCAGGCTTAGATCTGGCATGCAGTCAGCATAGAAAAAACATATTTTAGGACCTTATTATTAATATTGGAATTATTTAACAAAAAGGTATACTTTGCACACTGTTCTGGCTGGCAATTTTTGTGTTTACCTCTGTTTATGTTTAAATGTCATTATATTGTTTGTTTTGTTTATGCAGAAAGAGGATCTGAATTCTAAATAACTTCCAGACAAACTAGAAAACAACATTAGGCATGGTTGCAGGCATTTACTATTATTAAAGATCTGAACCACCGTACTGTTTAATTCTGTCAGTTCTTTACATCACAGTTTGCCATGAAGTAATGTTGGTGAATATAAATCTAGAGAAAAATCTTGCATATTCCAGAAATTAGAGTTATCTTTTCCCCTACCCCACCCCAAATCTGAGGGAAATTTTTGTGATTGCCCTGTGTAAGTTTTGGTATTGTTCAATACCATTCAGTAAAGAACTGTGAGATCCTAAATACTCTAGAAATGATGTAACATGAATACTCCTTAAAACCAACCCAGCCATACCAACTGCAGGCTTAATCATGTTCCTTTCCCAGTCACCACCTCCACCCCCAAGCAATAATGTATAAGTATAAGCCTGCTCACATTGTGATGGGTGGGGGGTTGTTAGTGATCAAACAAATGACATAAAATGGCATAAAGACTATGAAACTGGAAACTGATTCTGAATAAAGGGAGCTTCTCACACAGTACGATCGTGGACATGTCTACAACTCTCCCAATGACTGTGCTTGAATTGTTTAAATCCATAATTCCCCTTTTATATTTTTAAGTACAATTCCAGCATAATTTCATCCCCCCCCCCCCCGGCGTAAATGGGCTGTGTTTGTAGCATCTATGCAACATACACAGAATCCAGGTATGCCTCTTTCTCAGATGAGAGTGTGCATTGATTAAAATTTGGCTGTCATGCAGCTATTAAAGACACAGTGTTTCAGTTGTGAGGGTGGGGGGAGCAACTTTACTACTACTACTGAAAAGAAAACTCGAGGTGGTTGAATTTCCAAATGAAAAAAAAACAAAACCCGGTATTGAGAGTTAGGAAAAGAAGTTTGCTTTCTGGTTTGGCTTTGGCCAAAATTGCAACATATTGATGCCTGTATTTCTTATGTAATGGGCAGTGACTTCCTCCACCGTGGCCAGCTGCTTTCTCCATAAATGGGAGGGCTTTTAAGGAATTGGATGTAGCCTGTTTCTGCTAAATTTTCTGAGATTAATTATAAAATTAGGACAAAAAAGCCTGGGTGTGCTATTTCTAGATTCTGATTTTTTGGGGTATGTTTTTGCTGACCATATAATACAACATTGGAAACTGTTCTGTCTCCAAAAATATTAAATTAGGGTATTCAAAAGGTTTAACTGCATTTCCTTTTCACGTGTATTATAATACCCAGTACTCCTTTTTAAACTATAGATCACTCGGGGGTTTGAGTAGGGCAAAACATATCTGATTAAAAGGTAAAATTGGTGCTGTATCACTGAGAGATTAGTCCAGAATTCTAAAGTGGGGGGGGTCTTTTTTTGGGGGGGGAGGGGGTTCTACCACAAAGAATTTTATAGAAAACATATAAAGTAAATGCCTATCAATATAAAGAACATTGTCTATAAACATAACCATCTCTGCATTGCCATTTTTAACATCTGCCTTTCAGCAGAATACATAGTGTTTATAGCACTAGATCTTTCTTTCTCAGTAGCTAGATTATACTGCTTTATACCCAGCATCTCATTCTTGAACATTTTTGTCCAGTTCACATTAATTATTCCTTTCTGAATTGATGCATTATTCCATATGCACTTAGTAAAAGCTTAAGATGTAATCTTATACATATACAAAAGGGATGTCTTGGAATTTTTCCCCATCCTCCCTTGAGCAGAAGCAGGCCCAACCACCTGTTAGCATTACATCACTGGCTCCCAGGAACACAGTTGTACCAAAAGGCCTCAAACAAAGTAGCTCTTCTTGCATTGTTTGCACTCAAAGAGCTGATGTCATGCCAAGCTGATGTCATTGTATGTCTTTGTGTAATTGCCATGGAAACCAGGCAGGTGGGGGAGCTGAGTTGATGTCATCTTGGGAGTAAGGTGTAAGAAAAAGTTTTCTAAGCGTCTCTCCAGTTTTTATTGTTGTTGTTGGACTATCCACTTAGAAAGCAGTCTGAAAAATTCTGAAGTGGTTTTAGAAAACTTAAAATAGCATGTTAGATCATGTTAGATCATGTATCTTCTTTGTTTGGTTGCCCTTTCTTACTTCAAGTTATTCTGTCCTAAAATCTGTTGTTTAGCCTATTTGAAGCATTGTGTACAATTTGTTATACTTGGTTCTTTTTTAAGAAGCAAAGCAAAATACCATTGTTTCCTCAAGATGAAAGCCTAATGCTGTATGGTCTTCAGCGTGAAATCCAAATGCTTTATGGTCCCTTTGGTCTTATTAGCTGGGTGTTCCCCCCCATCTAAAATGAGGAATCCTATGCAGGAAGTGAGAGGACTTAAATTACGTGTGTAAAACATCCATATACCTTTTCTTAAAAGAAGTTTTAAAGTTTCTAGTTTGTTGAGACAAATGTTGGAAATGTTTAGCAAAGTTTGTAGATAAAGGGTATAATGCTGTACACATTGAAGCAAGCTGTTTTTAGACCAGCAGGATAATAAATTATTAGTGGAGACTTGTCTGGTGTGGTTTAGTAGGAAATGTTTATTTTATTCTTAATCATGTAAGCAAATAATATATGGACAATATCAGCCTGGATATATGAAGCCTGTTCATGTAGACTTTGTACCTGTTTCACAGCAACTCTGCAAAAACAGCACATCTGCACTCTGTCTCCTGTTTGTTGTTGCCAACGAAAATCAGAGTAGGAGGTGAATAAATAGCTCTGAGTGTGGTACGTTAGGCCCTGCATTCCTGAGCAACCTTACTGGTTTTAGCCGGATTGCTCTGGAGGAAGTGTATTGAGAACTGCAGCTTCCATAACACTACTAGCTTAGGTCGTTGTTGCATTGTGAATATCCCACAGTTCAGGTCTTATCGGGTTTCTGAAAAACCTGTCTAATTTCTCTCCAATGCAGGTGGACTCAGCAGTTTTAAACAGAACCATGAAAACCTCTGTGACAACTCCCTCCAACTCCAAGAGTGCCCTGAAGGAGGAGGAGGTGGAGGAGGTGGCGGCGCCATGGCAGTGACATCTACACTACCTCAGTCAATCCCCACCACTCCAGACATCGAAAATGCTGAGCTCACTCCCATCTTGCCCTTCTTGTTCCTTGGAAATGAGCATGATGCTCAGGACTTGGAGAAGATGCAGAGGTTGAACATAGGCTACATAATCAATGTAACCACTCACCTCCCCCTCTATCATTATGAGAAAGGTTTGTTCAACTACAAACGCCTCCCTGCTACGGACAGCAACAAGCAGAATCTCAGGCAGTATTTCGAAGAGGCTTTTGAATTCATTGGTAACTATCTGTGTTTGGAGTTCTCTTTCCTAATAAATTTCTGTAATTTCTGGTTTCATGGCTTAAATGCATTTAATGCATGGTTGATAGACATAGAACTATTTCAGCCCGAGAGGTCGAACAGTGAAGCTACTCTAATTTTGAGAGTTGCAACACCTGAGAAAACTGTATCTACCTTTGGTACCCACAAAACAAACTTACTGGTTGATTCTGAATAGACTTCATGGGGCCTTTTCTTGTATTATAGAAGATCCCCCCCAGCTTTGGCCTCGAGGCTCTCTGTGACAAACTATGATATATGTGCATTTACACAGGTAAAATTAGATGCATACCTACTTTTAAACCATAACAGAAAGTTGGGAAGAGGCAAATTAAGCCCTGCCCCTTTCCTCACCTTTCCTTGTGGTGCTGGTACTCAGGGTTTCCAGTTGATTGGTTTTCCACTTGTGTGTTGGCTTTCCCCCCTTCTAGTTTGCTGCCAGATGTAGTTTTCCTCATGTAATGGATGATAATAGGAAAGAGCCTAGTTTTTAACTGTTAGTGACGTTTTCGGCAAAATAATTTGTTGAGCTGTGTTGTAAAGATTTTTGCAACAGCTGAATTTTATTTTCATTTTCAGCAGAGGCTTTTTATCTACCTCTGTGCCATCCCCACCCCCTTACTACTTTCATAGAAAATCTGTGTCATAGAAAACCCATGTCTGAGAAAGCCATTTTTGATCTCTTGGGCAAACTTGTCAGTCCTTTTCACTTTTGTAATGCATTATTTTGGACATGAATTTCAAGCAGATGAGGCATTGTAGCATATTAGTTCACATGTAGATATCACACTGTAATTTCTGGTTTCATGGCTTAAATGCATTTAATTGCATGGTTGATAGACATAGAACTATTTCAGCCCGGGAGGTGGAACAGTGAAGCTACTCTAATTTTGAGAGTTGCAACACCTGAGAAAACTGTATCTACCTTTGGTACCCACAAAACAAACTTACCGGTTGATTCTGAATAGACTTCTTGTATTATAGAAGACACCCCCAGCTTTGGCCTTGAGGCTCTTTGTGACAAAGTATGATATATGTGCATTTACACATGTAAAATGAGATGCATACCTACTTTTAAACCATAACAGAAAGTTTGGAAGAGGCAAATTAAGCCCTGCCCGTTTCCTCACCTTTCCTTGTGGTGCTGGTACTCAGGGTTTCCAATTGATTGGTTTTCCACTTGTGTGTTGGCTTTCCTCCCTTCTAGTTTGCTGCCAGTTTTCCTCATGTAATGGTTGATAATAGGAAAGAGCCTAGTTTTTAACTGTTAGTGACGTTTTAGGCAAATTAATTTGTTGAGCTGTGTTGTGAAGTTTTTTGCCACAGCTGAATTTTATTTTCATTTTCAGCAGAGGCTTTTTGTCTACCTCTGTGCCATCCCCACTCCCTTACTACTTTCATAGAAAAGGTGCGTCATAGAAAACCCATGTCTGAGAAAGCAATTTTTGATCTCTTGGGCAAACTTGTCAGTCCTTTTCACTTTTGTAATGCATTATTTTGGACATGAATTTCAAGCAGATGAGGCATTGTAGCATATTAGTTCACATGTAGATATCACATACACATATCACATGCATTCAATTATGTAGCTAAGCATTTAGGACACATTCTGGAGAACAAATCAAATGTATTGTTTAGGAGTGGAACAGCATTTTCTGTGGCTGTTCTGCCCCTAGACACTAGCCCTTGACCCAAATGATGGTTCAAAACGTATAGCCCACCCTGCTCCAGGGACTTTGTGAAGATATCATGGTATTTGTCTGGTAAGTTTCTAACTGTTATGGTTACAGAGGGATATTTTGAAAATGCAGTGGGAACACTAAGACTGGAAGAAGAGAGGTATATAGAACTTACCGAAATTACTTTTCTCATTCTGCTTTCATGATTACTTAGAGTGCATTGGCAATCTGACTCTGGTTTTTCCACAAATTGAGGGTAAACATTTTCAGAATAAAAGTACTTTAGTACAGGTACAGTGTGTCCTTCGGGCGCAGTTGTACACCTGCCAAGTTCATTAAAATGTACTTTGTAAAGTACATGCAATCAGTGTACACAAATCTAGCTGTTCCTTAAACTTGTGCTATTGCTAGGCATCCTGTGTAGCTGTGATTGCTTAAACTAATGATCCATTCTTCCTGTAATCCTTCCATTTACATGATGCATGATGTTTGATAGTTATTATGAAGTCTCATAGTCAGCAGTGATGGGAGAAAACGGGCTAGGTCTTTCTAAACTCTTTTGGAGTCCTGACTCTTTCTAAGAATTTCTCCAAGCTTAGAAAGACCAAACCTGAGGGAATTCTTGGCTGTTGCCACTTCTCTCATTTGTCAATCTCTCCTTCCTTTGCCCAGCTTTTCATTTCCCCAAACTGAACAAATTGTGGTTTGGTAGTGATGAACAGCTAAACGTCTTCCTAATTTTTCAGATCTTTGTCACAATGGTTTCTGAGCATGCTTAGATGCTCTGTTACTGATGGAATTCTGAAAATTGTAGTCTTGTTTTGTTTTTTCTTCCTCCCGGAAAATGTGCATCAGGAAGAATTTTTAAAAACTGACACTTCAGTAGTTTTCATCAGTAGTATGTGAGCTGCTTAGAAGCCATTCTCATATTTAACCTCAGCTATTGGCTTCCCTCATCCTATTCTCCTTTGCAACTTGGTACATTTGGGGAAGTGTAGGAAAGTGGGAGGAGAAGGAGACTGGCAGGTGTCAAACCACTATAGGTTGAGATGAAGTCTGGGGCCCTGAACTATAAATTTAGGAAATGCTGAATTAAGCATTGGTTTATTAATTCCTTCATTTCAGAAACTCATTTCCATCCCTAATGTTACGCAGGCATGCTGTATAGCACAGTAGTTAAAATAACTATTGTTGAAATAATGGGTTAAATCAATAGGATTTTATGTGAAACTTTAAACATAAAAGGGATCTTTCCTCTCTTTCCCCTTTCTTGCTGGGGCCTTATGTGTTACAAGGAAAGTTGCCTCAGGTGGTCAGGGAACTTCTGAAAACATGTGTTGTGGGGTCTGCAATGGGAAGGGAGAATTGTTAAAGATAGTCCCCACCTTAAACGAGGCAGAAGTGTCCATCTCATAGAAGAGACATAGGCTTGGATCTGGCCTACAAGTCCCATAGACAGAAGAGGGGGATTTTTTACTGATTCTTCTGACTCCTCCCCCCGCTATTCCTAGGGGGTCCCCCATTTTTACTGATTCTTCTGACTCCTCCCCCAGCTATTCCTAGGGATTCTTCTGACTCCTCCCCCTAGCTATTTGCAGGACTGCGACAGAAAGAGGAGGCAGGGAAGTAGTAGTATAGGGGCAAGAAATCTTTTCATCAGTGGAAATGGTAGGTGGGATCCAAACCAGAGTCAAAACTGCTTTCTTAATAGTAGGAACATTTTGTCAAGTATAAACTCTCCAACAGTTAAAATATGAATGCTTAAAGCTGTTCTTCCCATGTGAACAACGAAATAACGTCTTTTTCACATTTTATCAAATGAGCAATTTTCAAACTTTCTGCCTTAATGAGAACCCTGTCCACATTGCTAAGAAAGTCAATGAATCTCTGAGTACTGGTTGGGGTTCTGAGATGCTCAGTTCACACAAGACCATTGGTCATATCTGTCAGCTTGCATTGTCGTTCCCTGTGATCTGAGTATATGCCCTAGAATACATTCAGCATTTCCCTGTGGCTTCACACCACCAGGTAAGATTAGTGCTGTCTGTCTTTATGCCCTACTATCATTCATGGAAACTTGTCTACCCTTTAATGTTTTGTCATCCATTGAGGAAAGCCTGATAGGTTCTTCAGAATGTTAACATTCTTTAAGGACACTTTGAGAAATAAAAGGCCCAGTCAAACCTCACTGCAAGAGAGTTTCTATGATGCTGGAGCATGGTTTGGTCCTACAAATGATCGAAAATGCTAAGTTCCTGCCCAGCAATTATATGGGCAGGTGAATGGACAAGGCAGGGTTTAGTAAGCATAAGAAGAATTGTGGAGGAGAACATAAAAAAGGTAACTAACCACAGAACATCAGAATGTGAATAAATGTGTAGGTTTATATAATTACAAAGTCAAACATTCTTTCAACCTAGATTTCTTCCCCCCCTTATCAAAAAAGAGTCAGTTGTAACTGCTATACTTAGTACTAGCATCACCAAGTCTGGTTTTATGTGTCAACAAGTGAGGGGACCCCATGAGAAATGCATGGGAAAATTCTCTCATTGGTCCACCAGCCCCCACTCCTCAGGGCTTTGCTTGCCCAAGCCCACCACCCATCTCGAATCTCTGCCCATGAAAGCAGTGGGGAAGGATGAGGAAGAACCACTAGTGTGAGCAGGCAGGGTGGGGGAAAAAAAGAAGAAGAGGAGGTTGGATTTATACCCTGCCCTTCACTACCCAAGGGAGTCTCAGAGCAGCTTACAGACTCCTTTCCCTTCCCCTCCCCACAACAGACGCCCTGTGAGGTAGGTGGGGCTGAAAGAGCTCTGACAGAAACTGCTCTTTTTCAAGAACAACTGTGCCAGAACTATGGCTTGCCCAAGGTCATCCAGCAGGTGCCAGTTGAGGAGTGGGGAATCAAACCCGGTTCTCCCAGATTAGATTTCGCACACTTAACTACTGCACCAGACTGGCTTTTGGAAGGAGGAGGTGGCAGCAGCAGGAGGGAATGGCTGATCCCTGAACAATCCAATGGCACAAAAACAGGGCCAGACTGGCTCTTGTCGTAGCCTTTAAATGACCTTCTTGTGGAGGGCAGGAAGTGAAGGTGACTGCTTCCACTCTTCCAGCCGGCAGATGCAGCCAGCCTTCTGCTGCCTCCACTGCAAGGAGGAAAGATGAGGGCAACTGATAGAAACATGTTCTCTGAACAACCACAGAAACCCTTTTAACTTTTCAGATTTTTCTGCAAACCTGGGGAAGCCCCCAAATTTGTTGTATCTGAAGAAGTGAGCAGTGACCCTCAAACACTGCCACAAATTTTGTTAGTCTTTAAGATGATACTGGACTTTTGCTCTTTTTCTACTACTATTAGATATACAGATGATAATAAATATAATTTTGGCTTCCAGATCTTGACAGATTCATAAGGTATTATAATTGAGATCTCAGACAGACATTCTGATGTTGTTTATAGTTTTAAACTGCTGCTTTAGAAATGAAAAGAGGCAACTGCTCTCGTAGGTAGGCACCTAAGTTTTTGGTATCTAGCTGTGGTCTCATTATTCTGTAGTGCAGTTGACTGCAGTTTGGGGGGCATATAGAAGGTTGTATGAATAGATACAGAAGTGGTAACTGTGAATGTCTATACATCTTCCATTAAAGTTTCCAACTGTAAGTCTGGTCTGCTCATGAGCTTCTTTCTGCAGCAGCAGAGTGAAAATGAGTTCTGTTTTTCTAGTTAAGGAAGATCTGTTTCTGTCCATGTTCCACAGATGGGAGCCCTGCTATCTAAGCATTAAGACCCAGATCACTTTTCACAGCTCAGCCAAAGAGCAGCAAACCTTTTTGTAAGCAGACATCAGGAATGTAAAGCCAGAGACCATACCAAGACTTCTTACCCTCAGCCCAGCCAAGCTGCCTTGGCTACCGTTATGTGTCTATCTCTGTAATCTTGGTTGGGAGTGGAGAAAGAAACAAGAACAGAGGAGAGACTTCCAGTCTTGATAAACTTGGTTTAGCAAACAGGTGATGTGTTGCCTACTCCTTGGTTAGTTGGCGTGGTGAAGTCTTTTTAAGCAGCAAGAGCTTAGAGCAGCAAGAGCTAGAAAAATAACCTTATGAGAGAATGGACCTTTTTTGGCTGGCCAAACTCAATTTCATAACTTCATGCCCAAAGTTCTGTGTAGGAATTGCTGACCATACAAGACAATATTAGCACTGAGCTTTTGAGAGCCAGTTTGGTGTAGTGGTTAAGTGTGCGGACTCTAATCTAGGAGAACCGGGTTTGATTCCCCACTCCTCCACTTGCACCTGCTGATGTGACCTTGGGTCAGTCACAAGCTCTGGCACAGCTGTCCTTGAAAAAGAGCAGTTTGTGTCAGAGTTCTCTCAGCCCCACCCTACCTCACAAGGTGTCTGTTGTGGGGAGGGGAAGGGAAATCTTGGTAAACTGCTTTGAGACTCCAAGTGAAGGGCGGGGTATAAATCCAATCTCCTCCTCCTCTTCTTCTTCTGAATGGTACCAAATTGGTTGTCCAACATGCTGGGCTGACAAAATATTTGTGTTATTTATTTGTGTTATTAATAATATGCCTTTCTCACCGTGTCTCCAGGCAGATTACTCAATGTAAATCAGTTCAAACAACAGGATGGGACATAAACAATGCAATAGGGCTTGGATTGCAGAAATCGTGAGACAAGCAGAAATATGAAAGAGAGATGAAACAAAGCATAAGCATTTACACACAACACTTTAACAGTGCAGAAATTGCACAGAAGGAGCATACTTAATAGTAACAGACAATACATACTTTACATAGTGGTATAGTCCACAATCCCTTTATGAAAGCATCTTTCTGAGCCATTTTATTATATTACAACCCTATTACCTGTGTAGAAAAGCCCTCTTTAATAATTCAGTCTTGCATAGTTTGGGGAAAGCCAGGAGAGTGGGAGCCTTTCTGAGAGGAGGAGCCCTGGCTTGGTGGTAGAGTGTCTGCTTGGAATGCAGAAGATCCCAGGTTCAATCCCTGGCATCTCCAGATAAGGGATCTGGCGGTAGGTGATGCAAAAGATCTCTGCCTGAGATCCTGGAGAGTTGTTACTAGTCTGATTAGACAATACTGACCTTGATAGACCGTGCTTATGTTTCAGTAGAAGGCAGCTTCATGTTTTTCTGTGACCTCAGGCAGGCCATTGCATAAGGTGAGGGCCACAACGGAGAAGGCACATGCGCAGACAGTTGCTGATTTTGCCCATTTGCAGGGTGGCGCCTTCAGAAGGCCCTGCTCAGATGAGAAAAGCAATTTTGTTTCTCTTTTATCATAGCCTTTGTTTCAGTAAAGGAATAAAGCATTGTAATATGCTTGCTAGATGCCGAATTTAGAGGCATGAGCTCACTTGAGAGGCATTCTCTTTTCCTATCCTTTCATAAATAGGCCTACCTTACAGGGCAGCTGTAAAGATTGCTGGGATAATCTATGTAAAGTGCTCTGAGTACTTGAGGGGGAAATGCTAAGCACTATAAAAAGCAATGCAAGGCATGGTTTTTGTAAACTCTTTGTGAGTCATGAGTGTCATTCGCAGGCAGGGATAATCTGTGACTGTTTAATATAAATGTCTAAACCCATGAGCAGTATGTCCATATATTCTGTGTCAAAGGACTTGGATCTTTCATGCTGCATTGCTTGGGATTCAGGAGCTGGGTGTATGTAGCTTTGAAGTGTTCGTATTCTAATGAATGCCTGTCATGTGGCGGTATTTTTTTAAGGGGAAAAACCCAACTCAGAATGTTGAGCCTGAGTGTGGTGTAATCTTTAGAATGTTAGATTAGGACCAGGAAGACCAGGGTTCAAATCCGCACTTGCCATGAAATTTACTTGGGCCAGCCACTTTCTTTCAACCCAGCTTACCTACCGGTTTTGTTGTAAGGATGTTTAGAATTCGGGAGAGCAGTGTATGCTGCCCTGAGCTCCTTGGACGAAGGGAAGGAAAATGGTGCACTAAATAAATAACCCCAGAGTTCTGTCAGTGTTTGAGTGGTTTGTCATGCTTTTGTATCCTCACCCCGCCAGTAATGAATTTGAAGGAGCACTAGTTAAATGTATCCTGATTCAACCGGAGTAATATGAAAACAGTTGAGGATTAATAAAGCAAGCAACAAGTGGGTTCTATGCATCAGTCATAACAGTTTGATGTATTAGAATGAGATTAATGGAAGTGATTGGCACTGGAGTTAAAGTGAAAAGACCACCTGAACAGTTCACCGTGAGCACACCCAAACTTTGGTAGAGATAGGGACTCACATTCAGCCGAGTTATGCCATCCGCAAGCCGGCATGGCCAGCACTGGTACATTCTAATTCTTATGTAACTAAAGAGTTTTTGTATAATCATGCAAACTCTCATCCAGACAATTGTTCGTGCTATCTAGTGGCAGTGACAGCCTTGCCCTTTTCAAATTCAGTTTGCCTCTCTATCTTTCTAGTATATATGTAGAAACAGAGATTGGATCATGAATAGGGCTAATCTCATTTAATGTCAAAGGATGGGGCTCCTGTGGTTTTTTTGTTTTAATCATTATTGTGGGAGGGCAGAGTGTAAATAAATTGTCTAGTGCCATGTTGACCAGTTCTTTGTACACTGTCTCTACTTGTGCAAAGACCACTTAAGGCTATGTACTGGAAGAGATCTTATTTTGAATTTTTTCCCCTTCATTTTGATAACTTCAGCCTAAAGCTATGCCCGAGTGTTGGATAAACAAATATGTCTTCATCTTGACTTGTTAGTGGGATAAATATTCTGTTAAGTAACTAATCAGGGCTTAGCTTTGCCCTGAGGACAGTTTAAATTGGATCTGAAAAGATCTGGACTGTCTTAAATAGATTATTTTGTTCACTGCTGGGTTTTATGAAGGTTGAAACAAAGACAGAAGGTCTGTCTGCAGAATCAATGCATGTAGTCACAGCCTTTGCCAAAGTAAATGCTGACCTTTCTAAGTCCTAAGAAATCTTCCCTGGGAAAGCAAAAAAAAAAGTGATAGCCATGATGGGTCAGACCCAGGCCCATAGCTACAGTGGGGCATTTCGGGGCCTGGCCCCCTGACTTCCATGCAGCCCCCAGGCCCCTCAACACTCTGGGCCACCTGGAGGACTCCCAACTCTTTGTTACATCAGTGCCCCCCGACTTATTTAAAGTCCCCCCCAAGTTATAAAATCCTGGCTATGGCCCTGGTCAGACCAGCTCTGAAAACCATTTTGCACTTCACATTATTGGGTACATACATCAGGGAGCCAAGGCTGGCTGCAGCTTGCTATTGAATACACATTTTGTGGCCAACCTGGGTGTACCTCTCTGTTATGAGTGACATTGGTCTGAGCCCAGCAACTGCCAATCAGTGGCCCTTGTAAAACTCATGAGAACAGAATGGGGGTAACACTTTCACACCCTGACCGGGATAGCACAAGCTAGCCCAGTCTCATGAGATCTCGGAAGCTAAGGTGGTCTGGCCCTGGTTAGTGTTTCGAAGGGAGACAACTGAGGAAGCCGAGGGTTGCAGTGCAGAGGCAGGCAATGGCAAACCATGTCTGAGGCTGCGATCACATGCTCCTTTAGATCCAGCACGGGCATGAATGCCGACTTCCTTTAGATCCAGCACGGGCATGAATGCCAACTGATCTAAAGGGAAAGATCAGACAGCAACAACTGGGAAGTGTCCCACAGTCATGATCTAAAGGGAGAGATCAGACAGCAACAACTGGGAAGCGTCCGACAGTCATCAGCAATGTGTGCTGCTCCGCCATGGAAGTGAAGTTAAAAGACACCAGGGAAAGTCCGGTGTTATCCGGATAAGGCGAGTCACGGGTGGACTTTCCCCTGTCTGATTGCTCAAGCACGTTCTCAAGCTGTAGGGATGGTCTGATCAGGGCCATCCTGACTCCATGCCGTGTTTCCCCCCTTCTCAGTATGCACATTATCGCATACTCCAGAGGGGGCCCTCAGTGCAGAGATGCAATTCCTCGATTGCTCGTTTATGGGCAAGGGAAACAAATGGCAAAAAAACCAGGACTCACCCACAGTTGTGTCTGATCACAAAGTGATGGGCTGTGCCCACAGCTTCAAAGGGCTGTGTGGTTTCACAACTGCATGTCAAATTCCTCCGGAGGGAATAGCCTCTCTTCCCCTGTGCTTCAACTGGTGCATGTGACCGCAGCCTGAATGTCTCTTGCTTTGCAAACCCTACAGGGTTGCCATAAATCAGCTGTGACTTGATGGCACTTTCCACGACCACCAACACTTTCAAATTGTAAATTCCAGATTGTGTATGGTGACTGCTGTAAGCGCAGAGGTGTGCCTTCAGTAACGTTTTGGAATGTGTAGCGCCATGTGCCATGAGAGTAAGTGCGAATAATAAGAAAAAATTCCTCTCCTACCACAGAAGGGCTAGGGAGGAGAGTTGGGTCATTTGCTCCTCTAACATGTAGAACAACCAGCATCTCAAGTCATCTGATATAATTATATATCTTGATATATAATCTTGAATTAATGTCCTTAAAGCACTTGTATCATTTTTTGTTCTTGCTGCCTGCTTAATGGTATACTCTCTCTTGCCCATTGATACATATCTGCAGTCTCAAATTTGAACTGGTTAGTTACAATGAGTTCAGTGGAATAGATCAAGATGGGTAGCCATGTTTGTCTGTAGCAGTAGAAAAGAGCAAGTGACTCACAAAAGCTCATACCCTGCCACAAACTTTGTTAGTCTTTAAGGTGTTACTGAACTCTTGCTCTTTTCAATGGAGTATATGCAGAAATGCAGGCTACTGCATTGGGAAATCTGCGAGTTTGGCAGCATAAATGGAACATTGCATCCTTTTTGCAATTATTTTACATAGTTCTCACTTGAACATTTATCTACATTCACTGGTCACTGTGACAACTATCTCTTGGAGACACTGCACACGGATCAGGCAATGCACAAAATCCTGTTTGTGCTGTTAATTTGTGCATGATGTCTAGTGAATGTGCACAATGGTTAGTGTCCAGGTTGCTTGTATCGTCTGTGATTTTCATTGAGTCAGACCAATGCCAACAAGTGCTCAAGATAAAGTTGACTTTTTTTAGAACAAACTTCAGTATATGCAGTTGTGTTGAGTCAGACCTACCAGAGTCTTCTATGATTGTCTGACCAAATCCAGCTTGTGGTGAGAGAAGCTTAGCCACAACTAAAACCTGGATTGGAACTTATTCAAGCTTGTTCTTTATTTAAATACATTAGACCTAAAAACAGTGGAATTCTAAGCTACACACCACTGTGCATTATGTAGAATATAACAGATCTTTCTATAGACCTATCTACTGTGCTATGTTTAAAACTTGATCTTGAGAAAGGCTACATTATATAGCCTTGCTCTCCTAGCTTGTTCACTGTTCATGATGCTGGTCTGAATTTACTTTTGGCCATTTGGATGCATATTAAAGAGTACCAAGTCTAGCAGTTCACAAGCCTCCGTATCTGTCCCCCCTACATGTGTAGGAAAACACAGAATCCAAAATCATTTTTAAATGTTCCGTTCTCTTGTCATCATCAGTTTCCTAATGTATTTATGTAGAAATGTATTGTAGCAAGAATAATCTGAAGACATGGAAAGGGAGAAGTGTGAACAGCCTCTTGGCAATTTCATCACTGAAAGCAAGAAAACCAGTCATGTATGTGAGTGTGAAAGCTTAGCCTTTCAGGAAGTAGGAGGAATACAACAAACAAAATTTGTGTTCAGAGGAAATGTAGTCTCTCTCTCTCGCTCTCGCTCTCTCCTTGCTGTAAATGAAACAAGTGAATATATATTGGTTGTTTACATTGTGGGAAGCATCATAATACTGCCTATCTTTTCTTTGAAAAGCTGCCCCTCTTGTGAAGGGAATAATCATGCTCATTTCTGTCCTTTTCAGAGGAAGCTCACCAGTGTGGGAAAGGCCTTCTTATCCACTGCCAGGCTGGTGTGTCCCGCTCTGCCACCATCGTCATTGCTTACCTAATGAAGCACACACGGATGACCATGACTGATGCCTATAAATTTGTTAAAGGCAAGCGACCAATCATTTCTCCTAATCTTAATTTTATGGGGCAATTATTGGAGTTTGAAGAAGATCTGAACAATGGAGTCACACCGCGAATTCTTACACCAAAGCTGATTGGAGTAGAGACTGTCGTGTGACGGCGAAGAATCGCAGGACAGACTATCGTATTCTTCACTTGACACAGATTGGGAGGCTTAGGTTTTCCTTTTTAGCTTTATTTGGGGAGGGGGGCTACTCTAAGACAAACTCTAAACAAAACCTTTTTGGGGAAAATGGTTTTTTAAAATACAAGAACTTCACAGTGTCGAGCAGAACGCCATTGCAAATCCCTTCTCCAAAAATGGCTGAAGGAAGGATACTTAGAAAAGAAACCAGTTTTTGTTGTTTTTTTAAAGCCTATTTCTGTGTGAGAGAGAAAAACTGGACACTAGGCATTTTTCCCCCTTCCCATTTTGGTGATTCAGCTACTTGTAGAGATTATGCCTAAGTAGTCTGTGCAGGTTCATAGACCGAAGACAACTATGTTTGGAGAACACAAAACACAACCAGCCAAAATAAAAGCAAAAAGACAACTAAATCCGTGGGCCTTGAGTTTGCAAAGGCTTTGCTAAAGAAAACCTAAGCAAAAATGCTTGCTGGTGCAAAGAAGATCAGAGCAGCTTAAACTATCTGCAAAAGCACTTCTCACCCTCCTGACTAGAGAATCTTTTTATTTCTTGTTTCATCTTCCGGTACTATTTTTCTATTTACGGGAGGTGGGTGGGTGCATAACGCAGTTTTAACACCAAGGGACTTGATCATTTTATGCCATATGCCTTTACTGGCTTCTTGTGCAATAACAGTTAAGGGGAAGAGAAAGATGAAACAATGATAGCTGGCTGCCCAGTAATTTTTTTTAAGTGCAAAGGTGGGCTGGCTTGATTTCAAAGAAGGAATGCAACAAAAGCAATTTTTTTCCCCTTTTCTGATTCTGGTTATAGTGCCATGTTACATATGTATATCAGAATGTACAAAGATCAAGAATAAGCAAAGTTTATTTAAAATATTTTTCGCACAAATTACTGGTGTGTTTCTGTTCATGTAAAAAAAAAGTTTGATTATAAAAATGAAAACTGTTTTGGAAATTGCCTGTGTGTGCGCTCTCTGATTTCTTTAGCTATTGCTCAAAACGAATTATGATTTCCATTTGTTGTATGTAGTGAAATATTCTGGTAGTCTCACGGATGAAGAATTTACCCATTTAAACTGCAATCCTATGCTGAGTTACTCCAGACTAGGGTCATGTTTATGTGGGCCAGTACATTCCTGACATGCTACCACTAGCTACATTTGGCCAGACACATGAGCATTTAAACAGGACAGGTGCTGTGTGGAGCTCTCCCACAGATGCCAATGGCTCTAACTATGTTAGTATGTAGAACACACCTTCATTCAGCCTGACAGGATTCCCTCACTAAGCCCCTTTTCTTCCATCTTTTAACGGATTGAACTTATGATCCTTCACGTTTTCTGTGTCAATGATTTCTTTTCACAAATAGCTAAACACGTTTTCTGCAGCTAATTTTAAAGTGTGTAAGCATGAATGATTAGATGCATTTAACCTGAGGTATATCCATATAAGGATTTTTTGTGAGTGCTCATTTGTATTAATCCAAAATAACTGATCCTTCTGATGCACAAATCTGTGCCCTGTGTGACTGAACCTGAATCTGATCCCTACTAGACAGTTTGTTTACTGAAAACATTTATTAGCTGTCTTTCTCCCATTGCAGAACTCAAGGCAGCTACATAAATGACTGGGGTGGGTGGGTAGGTATAATCTCTACAAGGGAATGTTGCACGACTATCACCCATCCTCCTGTTTGGGTAGCACTGACCACAGTTCCATGTTAAGTGCCAGTGGAATAAGAAGTGACTGTGCAAACATACTTTTACCTAACCATGTTTTAACCAGCTGCCCCGCTTGGAGCATCTTAACCTTCCCCAAACTCAACTATATTTACAAGAATTCTAACTCTGGGTGACAGTGGCAGGGGGAAAACAAAAGGGTTGTTTGTCTCACGAGCTTCTGAGTTATATAATTTAAGGTTAACCCTTTCATGGTAGAAGCTGCAGACTGTTGCTTCCATCCTTTTGTGCCACTAAGTTTATTTATTTTTTTACAAATTTAATACAGATGGGGGGACCAAAGGAACCTGGTCTTTCCTGAATGGCATTCTGGCTTCCAGATTCTCTCATGTTTAAATAGTATCAGTTTATAGGTTAAAATCTATATTTGTTGTCTGCTTGATCTTATTTAGCTATCAATGTTTTCTTTTTGATCCTGGTCATTAGTGTGAAATGTGGTATGCAACTTCCTCATTTACCACTGATCTTTCATTTAGATATACTAGCTGTTATCTTTGTATGGCCGTCAAGTTATGTTTTCCCCACTGCCAATTCAAGCCTTGATCTTAATCCATTACCAAGTTTTTCCTATGCAAGCACCGTTAAACTTGTATGGCAGTGGTACAAGAGCTGTTGATGGTGCTCTTGTGGGGCTCCCATTTGTTTTAATGGCTCCTTTCGAAATAAAAATCTATCTGTAGCTTGAATAGTATGAAAATAAGGTGTGTCAAAGGAAATTCTCTCTCTCTCTCTCTCTCTGTGTATATATATATACCTTTCCATGCACTATTGTTTAACAGTTTTATTACTATAGAAATAATTTCTTGACGTTTTATGCCTTTTATTAAACTATTTTTGTACCAGAAGTGATAATTTTGCTTTCTCTGAACAACGGTAGTCTTTTCTTAACTTGTTACTAATGTACTGAAGGATCAGGAGTTGATGGACAATGACTGCTTTTTTGGCAACATTGTGCTAAAAGGGTGAGTTTGCACTCATGGTAACAGGGACCAGCAAACTGACTGCCTTGCCTTCATTACTGGATGGATTTAAATGGCTTTGCCTTGTCATTGATATAATGTGCTACAGGTGACCTGAAAAGATATATTCCATCTGAGTCAACTCATATATCCTGAATTCTGGGTAAAGTGAGAGCTCAGTGAAGGGTGCACCCTTGGTGTGGGATGACTCCAATTTCTGTACCATCCAAGATGATTCCATGTTGGTGCCATACACTTCACAGCAACAAACTATGGCTTGTCACAGGCTGTATGTATGCTTAATAGAGAACTGTAGTCAGTCCTGGTTTTCCCCAAATACACCTTTTGTGACTCCCCTCTCCAAACATTCATACCTATTGCTCATCTAGAAATGTAATAGGCCTTCCATTTGGGTGGGTATTTCAAGTAGGGCTGAGCTGAATTCTGTTGTGAAATCTGCTGTTTTGGCAAAGTAGAAACTTGTTGTTGTTGAATTGCTGAACAACTTACACATAAAATCTTTGAGGCTAAAGTAGAAACTTGTTGTTGTTGAATTGCACATAAAATCTTTGAGGTTGTATTGGAGAGGTATGTATATACAACTGTGCTACCCATTCCCAGCATTACATGAAGTTGGAGCTTGCTGAGTGGACTGCAGAAAAAGGAAGATCCCAGCAGTAGCACAGAGGGTAGGTAGATATTGAAAATCCCTTCTTTTGCTCTGAAGACATCTGTCTGTGTCAGTCTCTGAAATCTGATTCAACATCTGTAACTATACCCTGAACCAACTCTTAGTTGATATGTGAGCAAACTGCCTTACTGAAAACTATACAGAAAGCCATTAGAACTAGAATCACATCCTAGTTAATAATCATGACTTCTACTAGAAATGTAAGGTTAACATCTGTGTCTTGCCTTTTGAAAAGCTGTAGTGGTAACAGAGCCCTGATGGATGGTTCAGGCTAGCTTGATCTCATCAGATCTTGGGAGTGAAGCAGGCTCCACCCTGGTTAGTGCATGCATTGGAAACTACCAAGAAGGTCTAGAATTGCTACACTGAATCAGGCAATGGCAAACCACCTCTGTTTCTTGTCTTGAAAATCCTATGGGGTTGGCTGCAACTTGATGGCACTTTCCACCACCAGTGGTAACAAAATCTGGACTAGGTCTTGCCAGCCCTTATGTATTTCAAGTTTGAACCAGCTCAGCTTCATTAAAACTAGGCTGAAATCTCACAAATACTGCTCCCTGACTCCACCTTTTATAAAAACTGCTGTTTAATGGTTAACAAATAATCCTTTGCCATCTAAAAGAAGAGCAGTCTGTGTGATGCTGCCCCGGGTTTTTTTATCTGATATTTAAACCAGCCCTCATTTACCCAGAGAACTACTACAAGTGGCCTGGGCTCTGATAAGCCACAGTTCAAGTTCTCAGTGTAGAAATAGCTCCAATGTTGTTTCTAATTGCAACAGATGAGCAGGCCAGCTCATTAATCCTCCCCTATCAGCAGTACATAACTTGTCTGCCCCAGAATAGCCCTGATCTCAGCAATCCTGCATTCAGCTTTGGGTTTGTGTGTTCATCGTATCTGGGAAAGGCAAACTTCCACAGCAGGCCCAAAGGGACTTTGACTTGATCGAGCTGGCTTTATATGGCCAAGGCTGTACATAACCCACTAAGGCTTGTCATTTCATGAGAATACATTGGTGCCTTAAGTTTGCATGATCTAGGGGAATTTTTAAGCTGTGTTATTGAGCAGCTGTTTTATTTATTCTTTTGGCAATCTATAAAAGCTTGTGCTCTAGAGGAAGAACAGGAAGGAGCCCAAGGACTTTTCTGTCTCTCTCTTCAAATATTGTGTAGCTGCCTAAAAATTCCATTGATTTACAACCACATCTTATTTGTATTAATCTTTTCAAGATGTATTGCTGGTAGAGTGGAAAATGCAGTCTTTACTGCAGTTAATGTTGTTTAATCTAATAGGAGCCAACTTCACGCATTCTTGAAGTCCTCTTAGTCCCCCCAAGAGCTGGGAAGAACACTGAACTTCCAGTTTGCATTCCTTACGTATAGTTACTCCAGTTTAAGCCCACTGTTTTCAGTGGACTCTGACCACCACATTGTTACTCTTTTTAATGATATTTAAAGAGGTCAGCTAATTGTCCAAACTTTATGTGTGGAGGGATGCCCCCCTTATATCCATACACTTGTGGACCATCTTCATACTCACTTTAGCTTTGGGCATGTGCAGTGGCTCCATACATAAGCTTGGTTAATTTGATAGACAAGGTGTCTTCCTGGAACACAGGCTTCATTCATCTGTCAATCATACCATTTTCCAGTGAATTATGGGATATTAATTGGTAATCTGAAGCAGCAGTAGATCAATTTAAATTAAAATAAATCAGCAATTTTAAAGCAAGCTTTTAATTTGGTATTTCCTGTGTTTGCTGAATAAGAGTATGTATCAATTTGTAACTGCTAAAACTTACCTGCTTTGCACTTAAAGTAAGCTTTAAGAGCAGAGGCCAAAACGCTGGGTAAAGCAGCCTGCATGATGGACTCTCCAGTGACAATGGGGCAGAGCAACTGTAAAAGAAACGTTTTCCTCCATCAGATAGAAAGTAAATGCCTAGGTATTTTGACTGATGGTCATAATTTACTGCAATGATAAAGCTATAGCCTATTGTATCAAGAAGGCTGTTTGTGTATGTTAGATTATGTATTGGATCTATCTAAAAAAATGGTTCTAGGCAAATATGTACACTCAAAAGTAACGAATCAGCTTCTGAAAGAAAGGAGTGAAGTCTTCATATGCTCTCATATTCTTAAGGGACCATATCTGAAAAGCTGCATCTGATTTGGCTCTTTCTGTAGGTTGATTATTGTACACTAAGAATAAGGCCTGTTGTAGATATAAATACAACGAGCTCTAGAAAGAGGCTCTGGGTGGGTGCCCCAGCCTTGGGCACTCAGCATCAATTTGCTGTAGCAACCTCAGCAGGGTATAATGACACTATTAAGTTCTTATCCACTATCCAGTTTACTTGAAGCAAATCAGTCTCTCAATAATCATTCACAATGACGCCATCAACACAACGGACTATGCATACTGGCTTTAGATATGTATATAGGTGAGAAGAACGAGTGAAACTTGCATCACGTTAGTGGATTTGATTAATATTACTATAAGAAATGGCCATATTGCTTGTTAAACCCTATCTCCTTCCCAGCCAACTATCAATGTACTGCTATCTGCCCCTCTGACTTCAGCTTTCCATCTCTTCCCCCCTCCCTCAGCCTCTACCTAGGAAAAGTACTGTCTTTCTCCACAGTGGATACCAAAGCAGCTTACATCAGGGGTGTCAAACATGTGGCCTGGGGGCTGGATCAGGCCCCCGGAGGCCTTCTATCCGGCCCACAGTGGAACTGGCTGTCTTCTGCTTCTTCCAGTTCTGCTGCTGCTGCGTCATCATAGGTTTGCAGCTTACAGATACACACCTGAACAGCATACTCAAGATTGCAATAGCACAGACATTTTGATGCAATAATTCAGAGCAAGAGGTGTCAGTTATCAGACACTGTTAAATAAACAAAATATTGCAAGAATGCTAATGTTTAAAGCATGTTTTTATTTTAAATTTTAAAAACCCACCTTTGTGTTTGTGTTCTTTATAAAGTTTCTATCTCCGCTACCTGGCATTACATTTTATGACACACATGGCCCGGCCCAACAAGGTCTCATTTATGTCACATCTGGCCCTCATAACAAATGAGTGACACCCCTGGCTTACATCATTCTCCTCCCCCCTTTTGATCTGCACAACCCTGTGAGCTAGGTTAGGCTGAATGTCTGTGACAGGTTTGAAATCACCCACTCAGCTTCCACAGCAAGAACCTGGGTCTGGCAGACCCTGCTCTGAAGCACTAACTGCTACACCAACACTGGCTGTCCTAGAGGGGCTGCTGCTGGTGAACAGGAGCAAGCAATCATGCCTAGTTAAGTCATGCCAGTCAGATGTCATCAAGTCACCCAGAGGGCGCTGCCAGGCCTAGGGTAGCCAACTTTCAGGTGGAGCCTGAAGATCGCCTGGTATCACAACTGAACTCCAGACAACAGATCTATCTCCCCCTGGAGAAAATAACTGTTTTGGAGGCTGGACTCTATGGCATTCTATTCAGCTGACACCTCTCACCTCCCCAAACTACTCCTTCCATAGACTCCACCACAAAATCTCCAGGAATTTCCCAACCAGAAGCTGGCAACCCTGGTCAGGACCGGCCCCAATGAGTTCCCCACAAAGGCCACAGTAGACCTGGAAAGGGACTCCTGTCCCTGCCTTTTAACTGACAGAACAAAAGCTTGGTTGCCTAGCAACAGCCCCTGAGAGGAAAGTGATCCCCACAGCAGGAGCAGAAGAGAATGGTTTAATGACCAGTGGCTCACCTCAGTACCCAGCCAGTCATGGAGGAGCCAAGCAGCAGTAGAAGTGTCTTCGTCAGGAGAGACAGCCGTTTTGGCAGCTTATTCTGGCAGGTAAGTGTGGCCACGTGGGTGGGGGAGAAGAGCAGGCACAGCACCCAGTCAGTGGCATGCGAGTACTCTTGAGTGGCAGTTGACAGTGGGAGGGCTGCAAAGTGCCAATAGGCCCGTTGTGGAAATAAATACAATGGGATCTAGAAAGAGGCTCTGGGAGAGTGCTCTGGTTTTGGGCAAACAGTGTCAATTTGCTGTGGTGACCTCAGCTGGGTATAATGACAGAGTCCACTGTTTTCTCCAGAGGGACTGATCTGTGCTACCTGAAGAGCTGTTGTAATTTTGAATGATCTCTAGCCCTCACCTGGAGAGTGGCAACAATTGTTAACCAGGCTCCACCCCTCAAATCTCCAGGAATTTCCATACCTAAAGCTGGCAACTTTATCTCCTCCCCTCTCAGCAGCCTCTTTCTAGGCAAAATTCTGTCTTTCTCATTAGCGGGGAGCCAAGCAGCTTACCTCATTCTCTTTGGCTTTGCGATCTGTACAGCCATGCTGTAAGGTAGGCTAGGCAGAAAGTCTGTGGCTGGTCC
>NW_015174920.1:179344-179470 GCF_001447785.1 Gekko japonicus
TACCTCTTTCTCTACCTGCTCTTTCCCATGCATAATCTTATAAACCTTAATCATGTCACCCCATCCTCTGAAGCGCTCTCAAGTACATCTCTGTGGCAGAAATGGGATGACTGCTGGCACCGTTTT
>NW_015174920.1:179669-219430 GCF_001447785.1 Gekko japonicus
GGTGTGGAATGGAGTGAAGTCCTATCAGCTTCCATATGCAAATGACCTTGAAATGCTGACCCAATCAGAGAAGAGTGGGCTGAAGCGGCCCAGCCGTAGAAGCCCCATCCCTGTGCTCAGTCTGCAGTTGGTCCTCTCCTGTCACAGGCAGACTGAGCTGAAAATTCTGGCCGGGGTGACGTGGGCGGGACTACACAAAGCAGCCAGGCAACCCAGCCAGCGTCTTCTGACTGACAGTTCAAGCCTCCAAACGCTGTTGGTGTGAACTGGAACGTTGGGCCCCACTATGGCTTTATATATAAGGGAGAGATTCTAGCTTTAGCAAACTGGATGCAGTTATACTGAGAAGCAGTTTACTGTAAACAGAATGTTTTCCTCTGCATTAAATAGCAAAATGGGACTGGCATCATGATTTTTAATGTCTTGTCAGCAGGATGTTGCCTGACACCAGGGAACAAAGAAAGAAATATGGACTGTCTGAACAGAATGTTTTCCTCTGCATTAAATAGTAAAATGGGACTGGCATCATGATTTTTAATGTCTTGTCAGCAGGATGTTGCCTGACACCAGGGAACAAAGAAAGAAATATGGACTGTCTGCTTATATTATTATAAGTGAAATCACTGATCCTTAGTATCCATGCTACCAGTGACAGAAGCAAGGGTGAATGAGCATGTGTCGGAGATTACCTTCTCTCCACACTGGACATATGTGGTGAGGATCACCTATGAAACTCAAATTCCCTTTGTACCCATCCAGGAATAGATAAGGCAGTGACTGCAACCATGCTCCTATGAAAATCCAAAACATAGTTCTTACTAGCTTCAAAAGAGCAGGATTACAGCCAGTTTTGTTGCATGTGCCTTGCTTCTTTTCTGAAACTCAGGTGGCATTGCAGGGTGCTCAGTATGGAATTCAACAGAAACATACTAAACGATGTGGAGGTTCTTCATCCAGTGTCATCAAATATTGAAGAGCCTTTTCCTATCTGTAGAAGAAATAAATAATTGAGCACATGCTTGAATTATGAAAGGAATCCATTGTTGCTAATAAATAAATCACATGGAGCCTTCCTGAAGGGTTAGGTTGGTTATAGCCCAGGGATGTGCACATGTCATGCATCCAAAAGGTGGCCATGAAAACATGGATGCTAATCTGGCTCAGAATTAGACTTCTTTCTGTGCGATAACTGGAGTGTTTGCAGTTTCCTTATGCTCAGCCCCAGAAAATGGCAAGCTTGCATTCCTGGTCCAGATATCAGTTCACTGCAAAGCAGCACATCATGTGAGAGCAGATTAGAATTCAGTGAATGCAGGAAAAGGGCCAGATAGGATGGTATGGGGAACTTGGGCAGAAACTAGGTGTGGAAAGCACCACTGAGGTGTGAAAAGGCCTGCAGGAATCTACTCTGGACTCAATTTTAGGTGCTTTAAAAATCCTTTATTATCTTGGAGTTGCATATCATCTGAAGGACCATCTCTCCTTGTGTGAACCCACATAGAGTTCACCTGGTATAATAATAATAATAATAACAATAACAATAATAATAATAATAATGATGATGATGATGATGATGATGATGATAAATAACACCTTTCAATTTATTGATCGCTCAATCCGGCAGAGCTGCTGGCTCTGAGCGATTTACAGTTCCACAGGTTTCACACAATGGACTAACAATTTCATCGGGGTAAGGGAGGACAACACATAATTCTTTAAATCGCACACATTTGCAGCCAACGGGGATATTGTTCAGCTGAAGGCTTCAGACATGTTCTGGACGACATTCACTTCGCCTTGGTTGATGACGTTGGTTCTTCCTGGGCTGCTTTTGAGTCGTAGCGCCGCACTGCCACCGCCTGGCCGGATTGGCCCATCACAGGCTTCTTAAAGCCGAAGAGGTCTTTTTTCTAGGCTTCCAAGCTTATGAGCTGGACATTCCATTCGTCGGCTAACACCTCCCCTACGGGGTTTTTTAGTGTGCCACTCTAAGGAGTGGTGCCCATTTTATCTACTTGCCAAAGCTTTCGAACCGCTGGGTGGACGGTGAGCTGGGGACACCAGCGCGGGCTAGAACTGACAGCAACTCTGTTCAGTTCAGATGTTAACCAGAGGATAAATCCTCTGTGCCACCACTCATCATGTGCCTGTTACAGGCCATGGAGTAAAGCACTGTCTGTCCTAAAGTGTGTGTGTGAAAGGTATGCCATTGAGTTACAACTGACTCATGGCAACTCCATGAAGTTCCACCTCATGGGGTTTTCAAGGTAAGAGATGAGCAGAGGAGGTTTGCCATGGCCTTCCTCTGCATAACAGCCCCAGTCTTACTTGGTGGTCTCCCATCTCAAGTACCAACCCTGGTTAGCTTCCAAGCCCTGATGAGATCAAGCTGTCCTGGGCTGTTAGAGTTGCTGTATATGTATATATACTCACATACACAATCATATTATCCTCAACTGGACATACATATAATACAAGTTGTTCTGAATGTAGAACTTCCCTGGTAGGTAGGATTAGAATTTATCCCCCCCACCCCAAACTTCATTGGTTTAGAGGTCTAATATTTAGATGCTACACAAGCACAGAAGCTCTGGCAGAAAAACGGGACACACTAATAACAGTCACAGCCTTGTTGGAAATTGTTCTTTTGCATGCAGTGACACTACACCTGTGTTAGTAGTTAATGAATCAAGCTCTCACCTGGAATCCTTTCAACCTTTTAAACTGAATCAGTCCACCCTACAGCTATCCTGAAAGCAGGGACACAAATAAGCAGAGCCCTTTCTTTAACTGCTCTGAAAGGCTCTTTGTGCCTCAACCAGACAGGTGTCAGGGAGCTGGAGAACATTAGGGAGACACAATGAAGGTAGCTCATGCCTTTTATGCTTGTGCTGAAAAGCAATTTTGCCTCTTCAGGAGAAATTAGTTTCTCTTTAATGGTAGTTTTAGGGGACTTTGTGACCCTGAGGTCTTTGTTACTCAATAATTGTAGGCTTTATTTAAGATTTCACAGCCCAGCAGAGGCACTGAGAAAGAACTGGCTGTAAATAGTGAGAGATGTAAGCGGCCTAAGTTGAAGGGAGGAGGAGAATACTCAAAACAGACTAAAAGATATGGCTGAACACTGGGATGTATCTAATGATGGGGGGTGTCTGTGTCTTAGTGGCAGAGCATCTGCTTAGCATGCAGAAGGTCCCAGGTTCAATCCCCAGCATCTCCAGTTAAAAAGGACCTGGAAGGAGGTGATGGGAAAGACCTTTGTGAGAGACCTTGGAGAGCCACTGCCAGTCTGAGTTGACAGTACTGACCTTGATGGACCAACGGTCTGAGTCAGTAGAAGGCAGCTTTATGATAGAAAAAAGAAATTTTAAGTGCTTTAGTTTGATTTATTCCTGTCTGTTACCAGATTAACATTTGCTTGTAACTGTACCTGGGGTACTTTTGTAATGTAGACAAATCTGTCCAAGGGGTGGAAGATCACAATTGCACATGAGTAAAACACTGGAAAGCTGAATAAAATGTCCATGCTGGAAAACAGAAGGGGCTGGAAAGCACTGATATGTGTGAACTTTGTCAAAGCTGAGGGCACTGGAGGAGCAATCTTCCCTCCCAAAGGATATCCAAGGGCATGACAATACACCCCCCCCCCATACTTCTGATAGAAACTTGCACTAGATTAAGTAATGGAAGGCCTGCAGCCAATGTTTTATTTAAAGGAAGAGAGGAGGAAGTTCTTGTATTTTATTGTAATTAAATATGGAAAACAGTTAGGCCAAAGAACCCATCAAAACTGACTACTTTCTTCTCAGCATAATCAGGAAACATGCTTCAATTAATAGGAAAACAATAGGACCAAATAGCTAAACAACAATTGACAACTTTCTTCTTTTTCTTCTTCATCTTCTTCTTCTTCTTGAGCATATTCTGAACATATTCAGGAAATACATAAAGTTAAATACTTAAAATTCTTCTTAAAATGACATCATCATACCATCATCATGGGAATAATATTCAAACAGCATAATTGGTTACAAAAGCTTAAACAACATTTACATAAAAATCTCCTTATTGGTCAAATGTAAGTAAGGTGTTTCTATGCAATAGCGTCACATATTTACTTGACATGACCTAAGGCATATCGGCTAAAGCTTGTTCTTCCCCAAACAAAAGTATTCATTACTGATACGAGACTAAAATCCTATCTGACCCAGACATTGAAAAGTTTGCCCTAAGAACTACAGAATCATGAACTTTGTACCTATTATGTTGTCTGCTAACAATATCAGACCTACAAGAGGAAAGCCTTCTATATAACAGGCCTTTCTAACATCCTAATAAAATATTACTTAAAGAATAAATCTATAAAAACTAGAGAAATATGAATAATCAAAACAGGGGAAAATCTATATAGTCCCATCTCTACTACAACCATGCTTCCTTGTAAACATTTCCTCAGTTCTGCAGTTTGTTAGTGAGACCAGTGCATGCCTCTCAAACAGGGTCTGTTTAAGCCACGGCCTTGACAAAGCAATTATGGAATGAAATGCTGCTTGTACTGTACATTTTTGATGGATGGTACCTGCTTCCTATCTCTTCAAGAACAATTTATCCTGGCCACACTGAAATCAAGCAGAGGTTGTCTATGAAGCCAAAAGAAAAGTTGATTCTAGTACTAGTAACCAGGACTGAATCAGGCCTCTGTGTGCACATGGGTATAGATTCACCCCTGCCACATATGGACTTCTATGTGCATATTTAGAGAATGATGACTGACTTGTTTCAAATGAATAACACTCAATGAAACCTGCTCCACTTATCTCATCTCTGCCCTCACTGGCAAGTAAGTAAAATTCATAGGGCACTGTGTCATTCTGACATTAAAACCTCACCCATCATTTCTATCATGAACACAAATACAAGATAATAAAACATTTATAGCAGTGTATGTGAATTTGGATGGCATGATAACTTGAAATGAATTTCATCTTCCTTTGATGAATTCCACACAGGGGACTTTTGGGGCAGACATAAAGCTTTTATTGGCAAAATGACAGCAAAGTAAATCAGTATAAGAATGTAGAGGTAAGGATCTTACTCTGTGAAGAAGTGTGACTGATCAATGCACAGTGTAAGAAGAACCTAGCCGCATTTAAGGCCCATTTTCATGTTCTGCTCCTGATGCGGTAGCTAATACTCATGATGACAGTGAAATATTGCTACCAAAAGCAAAGGTGATCATGGGGGGAGGACCATGCATTCTGTGTTGGTTAAGGTTCATGCTGGAAAGCATAAATATGTATCTTCAGAAGATCACTTTAAAGCATGATTTAAATATGATCCAGGCGGGACAGAAGAATGTACCTGAGTGATGCTGCACACACCAACTGTCTCTGTTATACTGGACCTATTATCCTCCATGCGTGTGCTGTTAAGCATTCCAGAAATAGTGCAGGTGGTTGTTGCACTGGTTTTATGGCAGGATTGGACATGTAGTAATCCAGATTAAACAAGATCCTGGGTGTATGCAAAATTGCACAGGTAAATTCATCTTCCCTATCAATGTCATGTTTAAATTTGACCCTGGAGAGATCATGTGAGGGACGGTTCAGATTTTGCTTGCCTCCACTTCTTGCAGTGTAAATATCTGAGGTAGGCAGAAGCATCAGTTGAAGGCCAACAGTTCACCATGGTGCCCACCAGCACCTTTGGGGCTTTTATCTATGAAGGCTTCTAATTGGCAATTAGAGATTTGACTGGGTATGAAGAATTTTTTTAATGTTTCTTTGGCAGCAGCTGCCACCACAGCACAAGGATCTTCACTATTTAATTGAAGATAAGATGCAGCAGCCATTTTGTGACTGGCGCTGTCTCTTGCCATTGTGTGGCTGTGCCCAATATGTTTGATCAGAATTCCAAAGGTGTCCATGGACTCAGAAAGGTTGAGGACCCTGTTGTAATGAAATTATCCTGCTAAACTGGGATCCAGTGTCATGTCGGAGTTAAAGTGTAGGACTACAATATGGGAGCCCCTAGTTCAAATCTCTACTCTGCTATGGAAGCTCACTGGGTGACCTTGGTCCAGTCATTCTCTTTCAGCCCAACCTATCTCATAAGATGACTGTGGTGAGGATACAATGGAAGATAAGAGATTTATGAAATAGGCTGTGTTGGGTCCCCACTGGGAGAAAAGTGGGATATAAATGTATCAATTAATAATATAATTTGTGAGATAAAACCTCAGTACTCAGTCAGAAATCCAGGTAACTAAGGAAGTGGAAAGATGAAATACTACTTATCTATGATATTTCTATTTCTGTTCAAGGCAGCTTACAATTAAAAGCCACCATATAAAATATTATAATATGGCAAGGCAGTAAAGATAGCCCCCTTCTTATGAGGTCACATGGATACTAAATGGCTGTGGTGAAAAGCGCTGTCTAGTCACAGCTGATTTATGGCAACCCCATGGGGTTTTCAAGGCAAGAGATGTTCAGAGGTGGTTTGCCATCACCAGTTTCTGCATCACAACCCAAGTATTCCTTGGAGTTCTCCAGTGGTCCTGGGAGTGGGGCAGTCCTGACTTGTGGGATCACAGCTCCTCCTCTCTGTAGGCAGGGCTGACCAACAGAGCTTCCCCTGTCTTACTGGCCCTGCCTTCTGAGCAGGACGTGCCTCGAAGGTGCTGTAGAGCACAATCGGTCCCAGAGGACGGGGGGGAAAGAAAGAAGTGAAAAATTCAACGAGGAGGGGAAGGACTTGTCCTCAACCCCTCCAAGCAACCGAGGCTTGGCTGCAGCAAGGCCAAGAAGCCTTTTTTCAGAACCGACAGCCCCGGGAGATCCCTGGTGACCACAGACAATCCCCAGCCCTATGGAGGCCACCTTCCCTTGGGTCGGCTGGACCTGCCTCCCATGCCAGCACAGAGAGAAGGGGAGGATGCGGCAGAGCCAGGGAAAAGAGCCACAGAGAGACCAGCCCCATCTCCTGTGGACATTGGAGGACATTCTTCCTTGACCAGCCAGCTGAGTCAAGGTAAGGAATGACTGGGAGAGTAAAGGACAGACTTTCCACTAGGAGAGATGCCTTAAGAAATGGAGCTCAGCCGGCTCCCCACCCCTTTTGGGACCCCTGGTCCAACAAGCCCGCTTGGGAGGGTTTTTTGGGGTAGCAAACAGGCAGGGGACCTGGCTGGCTGGAAAAAAGGTTCTTTCCTTAGGAAAGTCAGTAGCTCACTTAAACAGACCCAACAGAAGTCGGTTGGAGGCCTCCCTCCACCTTTTTGTTTCTTTCCCCCTCCCCTCCTTTCACTGGTGGGCTCAGGGTAAAGGGAGCTACCTGAGAGAGGGGGGCAGTTATTAAAGGTAGAAGAAAGGCTGCTAGGCATGGCAAAAATAGCGGGAAAGGTGGCCATTTTGCACAGGGCTTAGGAATTCTCTTTCACAGTGATACAAAATGGCGGAGAAGACAAACTCTCCAGTGCTATTCTGGGTAGTGTGACCTGTGATCTACCCAATTCCCCTCCTCAAACCTTTCTCAGACATCCCAACATGAAATTTTAACAATGGATCTATCAGGGGAAGAAGCAAATGTTAATCTCATGTCATGGATTAAATCTGAAATGAAAAAAGAATTTAGAGCATTGTGGCATGCATCCCAGCAGCAAGGCTTTTCTGACTCTTCTCCTGGAGGCATTAGCCAGGAAACATAAGGGATGCAAGAGAGTTAAAGAGCTCCACAGGTCCCCCTCTCCTCCAGGGGCAAAGAAGAGCAAGAGGTTCCAAAGCATCCCCGAGAACATAGTCCTCTCCAGAGTGGGCAGGAGGAGGATGGGGACTCCATAGAGTCATCTTCTGCTAAGGAGGAAGGATAACTCTCGGAGGAGGAAGCTGAGGTCATACCCCCCACCCAAACAGGCTTTCCCCTCAGGAAATATATGCAAAATTGTTACCCAAGGTGGTGAGGACATTAGAACTGTCCTACACCCCCAAAGAAACCGAGGAAGATGATTTGGGTTGTCCGGTGGGGTCAGGAAAAACCATTCCCAAAACTGGATCTAAGTCACTGAGAGTGCCACTGCCAGCAGCCTTCTACAAGGTCATGAAAGTGGAGTGGGAACGAACTGCAAAACCTAAAACTAACCAACCTCTGTTTGCAATGTTTTATTCTCTTATTCCAGAGGCCTCAAAGAAGATGATTGCCTGCAGTGGACGATCCAATCAATAGTCTGGCCTCCAATTCTATTCTACTGATGGAAGCAGGTGGCTTACCTAGAGATCAGAGTGATAAATGCATTGAACAGGCCCTACGTAGGGATTTTGAGGCCTTTGTGCATCAGTCACAGGTTCACTTTTTGCTAGGGAAGCCTATGTGTGGTCCTCTGAGTTGGCTAAAGCAGACAGCGATATACCCAAAGAGCTTAAAGATGAGCTGAAGAAAATAGCTCTAGCTACAGCTTTTGCTGCAGACCCTTCTTTGGATGCCCTGCAACAATCTGCTAGGGCAATGGCATCAAGTGTGACGGCCAGGAGGAACACCTGACTGCGGAACTGGGACATAGACCCTTCAGCCAGAGCTAAGGTGGCAGCAGTTCCATTCACAGGAGAGCCAGTTTGGTGTAGTGGTTAAGTGCGCGGACTCTAATCTGGGAGAACTGGGTTTGATTCCCCACTCTTCCACTTGCACCTGGCTGGATGACCTTGGGCAAGCCATAGTTCTGATAAGAGCTATCCTTGAAAAAGAGCAGTTTCTGTCAATAGTTCTCTCAGCCCCACCTACCTCACAGGTTGTCCGTTGTGGGGAGGGGAAGGGAAAGGAGTTTGTAAGCCGCTCTGAGACACCTTTGGGTAGTGAAGGGTGGAGTATAAATCCAATATCATCATCTTCTTTGGAGAAGGTCTAGAGAGATATCTGGTGGAGGATAAAGATAAGAAAAGGTCCTTCCTTCAAAGAAAAGGGAGGGAAAACCCAGGTTTCATCCCTAAGGTGAACTCGGTCTTCCATAAATCTGAAGAAATAGTACTTCCATCCTTCTGTCCCAACCCCAGGCATGCTAGGGGGAAGGAATGGCATTGCCTGGACATGCACAGAGCACTCAGTTTCTACTTGGATAGGACCAAACACTTGAGAACCACAGATGCCTTATTCATCTCCTTTAGAAAGTCAGCATCAGGGGAAAGAATTTCTACTTCGACCCTGAGTAGGTGGCTTAGGGGGTGTATTATAGTGGCATACAAAGCTGAGGGGGTTGGACCCACTTCAGGGCATCATGGCACACTCCTTGAGGGGGACTGCTACATCAGCGGCCTACAGGGCTTTTCTGTCCCTAGAGACAATATGTAAGGCCGCTACCTGGAGGTCCTTGCAGTCCTTCACAAGACACTACTGAATTGATAATTTAGCTTTGACTGAGGTGGCTTTTGGTAGGATGGTGCTACAGCACACCATGTAGACCAGGAAGCTGATGGACCCACCCTGGGAGGGCACTGCTTTGTTAAGTCCCAGGAGTCAGGACTGCCCCACTTCCAGGACCACTGGAGAATGGAAGTTTTGTCTTCACTTACCATGAAGCTTCCTTCTCAGCAGTCCAGGAGTGGGGCAGTCCACCCCACCCTTGAGGGCAGCAGCTTTTTTGGCCCATGGAGGTATGGGAGTGAATCAGGGATGTATATACCAAAAAAAACCAACAAAAGGACACAGAGGGGGTCAATGGTTCCATGACCCAGTGGTACGAGGTGGAGAGGCAAGGCTATTATGCAGGCCTCCATATTTCTGTTACAAGGTTTCTCATTAAGTACATAGTTAGGGGGAGTTTTTGGGCCCTCTCGGGGAAGAGAAGCCCCCTTTTTTGTCTTTGTACACAGTTGATTCAGGGAGAACTTGGATACGGCTTGGAGAATGACTGGGGAATCAAAGGACAAGCCCCTCCCCTCTGGGATTGAGATTTGTTGGTCGGCCCTGCCTACAAATAGGAGGAGCTGTGATCCCAGGAGTCAGGACTGCCCCACTCCCAGACTACTGAGAAGGAAGCTTCATGGTAAGTGAAGACAAATCTTCCAGCCTCCCATCCAAATACTAGCCAAGGCCAACCCTGCTTAGCTTCCAAGGTCTGACAAGATTGGGCTAGCCTGGGTATCTGGGTCAATACGTGCAAATGGCTGTATACACTCTCCATTTTCTTTTGCCGAATTGGGAGGATTATTGTGTCAGTATGACAACTCCATCTCCGGCAGACCTAGAAACTAGGGACTTAAATTTCACACCCTACAAACTTCTTTTAAAAATAATTTAATTGTTAAAATTGACTGCTTTGAGGTTGGTTTGGTCCTCTAGTCCTCAATTAGAGCAATGCCTGAACTCAGGGTGCCACCCGGCATTCACTTAGTGTTATGTATTGAGCCTAAGCCTTTCCTCTTGCTGCACCTAGAACAGGTTGAGCTTGCTTCTCTAGAACAATAGCTTGCCTGGATCCAGGAACTAACCTATAGATAAGCAGTGTAATGTAAATAGCCCATGACTGGGAGTGTGTGTGTGTTGGGTGTGGTGTTTTGCATGCATATAAGCAGGGCTCCAGCCCGCTAGCGTCGTCTTGTGTTCTGCTGAAATCACTTAATAAATCTGAGCTGATCACTGCCAAAATCTAGAACCCAGTATTTAACATTGGCGATGAAGGTGGGATCCTGTTGAGCCAGCCCAGCACCCACCAGCACCTCACCAAGTTCCAGTGCCACGTCCATTGCATCGCTCCCGGGACCATGGCTGCCGCTCCAGGACACTTCAACACATTTGACGCCACCGCAGAAGACTGGGAGTCTTACCTCTCTCAGTTTGAGTTCTTCCTAGAGTCCTCTGGGACCAAGGCAGTGGCAAAAAAGCATGCCACCTTCTTCTGAGTCTGCAGCAGCTCAACCTTCAAGGTCGCCCGCTCGCTTATCAATCCCATGGAGCTTAAGGACACCGAGTATAAAACGATTTTGGACCGGCTAAAGGAACCCTTCTTTCCGAAGCCGTCTGTCATCACCGCCTGCCATGTGTTCCACACAAGGAACCAGGCTGCAAACGAATCCATCACAGCCTTCGTTATGGCTCTCTGACAGATTGCCCAGGACTGCAACTTCCACGACCTCAGGGATGCACTTTGTGACTGGCTGGTCTGCAGCCTGAGGGATGAGCAGATCCAAAGAAAGCTCCTGCCAAGGGCGATCCCAACTTCAAGGAGGCCATGGAAGTGGCCCTCACTGTGGAGGCCGCTGAGCAGTTCACCGCCGAGGTCCGACAAGTGAAAAGCCCACCATCTTCGCAGAGGCCCATCACCGCAGCCCACCATGTGGACACATCTGAGGAGGAGGAAGGAGAGGTACTGCAACTCCAGCATCCCACACACTGCAATGCTCACCAGTCTGCACCGCCACACGCCATCGACACCGCCACATCGATAACATGCACTAGCTGTGGGGAGTCCCATAAGCTGAGATCCTGCTGGTTCCAGATGCCACATGCAGGAACTGTGGGAAGATCAGCCACATCACCAGAGCCTGCTGTGCAAAGGGAAATTGGAGATTAACTACAGCAACCCCGGCATCCACGTACACCATGGAACTTCACACCACCTCCATCCAGCAGCAGCAGGTACTGAACTTGCCCCAGGACACCCCCGATAATACTACTGTGACTGTTCTAATTGAGGGAAACCCCTGCACGATGGAGCTTGACACTTTTAAAAGACTCTGTCAAAGGGGGCCCCTCACCTGAGGCCTGTGGGTTTCATCCTGTGGGACTTCCAAAAGAATGAAGTGTCCATAATAGGGGAGGGCAAGTTCCGAGTACAGTACTGGAATTTTGATGGACTTTTGGACTTGCTAGTGGTGGGAGGCAGTCACATGAGTCTTCTAGGACTCTCCTGGTTTGCGCCCCTGGGGTTCCGAGTGACTGGGGTGCACCGCGTGGCTACAAAAGCTGGACTTAGCTCAGACCTACCAGCAGCTTCTCGTACATGATGCGACCATAGAAGCCCAGACAATAGTAACTCACAAAGGTGTGTTCCAGGTGCAGAAGCTGCAGTTCGGGGTCAGTGTAGCCCCGGGAATTTTCCCTAATGGACTCTCTCCTCAAAGGAATTCCTGGGGTGCAGCCCTTCTTCGATGACATTTTAATCACTGCCCCCATGGACGAGTACTTCACCCGAAGGTTGTGCACCATTCTGCAGCAGTTCCAAGCGGCTGGCCTCAAGGCGAAGCAAGAGAAATGCCTCCTGGGGGTTCCATGGGTCGGGTTCCTGGGCTTCTCTATTGATGCAGAGGGCATCCACCTGGCCCCAGAAAAGGTAAGTGCCATTGTCGACACCCCCGCACCAGCCTCCAAGCTGGAACTCCAGGCCTTCTTGGGGCTTTTGAACTTCTACCATTCCTTCCTGCCCCACAAAGCTGTAATTGCAGTACCGCTTCACCATCTCCTTGACAAGAAGACCCCCTGGGTCTGCGGCCAGAAAAGCCACCATGTTCTGGGCCGTCAAGAAGCTGCTCACCTCCAATGCCGTCCTGGCCCACTTTGATGAAGCGATGCCCGTCGTCCTCACACGCGATGCTTCCCCATATGGGGTAGGAGCCATCCTTGGACATCAGCTACTGGATGGCCAGGAGGTCCCCATGGTGTACTACTCCCGCACCTTGTCTTTGGCTGAGCACAGCTACATGCAAATCAACAAGGAAGCACTGGCTGTCATGGCGGGAGTTAAAAAATTCCACGACTACCTCTACAGGCAGCCATTCACTATCATGACTGACCACAAGCTCTTGCTGGGTCTGCTGGCCATTGGGTGACCCCGAGCACCTCCACTGGATATAGCCCCATGGAACTCCTCATGGGTAGGTGCCTAACCACCCAACCCATCCTTGGACATCAGCTACTGGATGGCCAGGAGGTCCCCATGGTGTACTACTCCCGCACCTTGTCTTTGGCTGAGCACAGCTACATGCAAATCAACAAGGAAGCACTGGCTGTCATGGCGGGAGTTAAAAAATTCCACGACTACCTCTACAGGCAGCCATTCACCATCATGACTGACCACAAGCTCTTGCTGGGCCTGCTGGCCATTGGGTGACCCCGAGCACCTCCACTGGCTGTAGCCCCATGGAACTCCTCATGGGCAGACGCCTAACCACCCAACTGGACACGTTGCACCCAGACTGAGCCCCAGAGCACCGCCCGTCTCCGGAGAGCCAAGAGGCACCCCAAGGAATCTTTCCCGGCAACCCTGTCTACATGCGGAACTTCTCCAGTGGTCCTGCCTGGATTCCCGCCAAGGTTATCAGAGTTACAGGGCCCCTTTCCTACGAGGTCTCTACTGATGACAGCCAGGTACTTTGGAGGCACATAAACCAGCTCCACCACCGTCTCCTCTCAGCTGAGCCAGGTTTGCTGTCAGCGATCTCGGAAGATTGTGATGCAGAGCTGCCACAACCACAGGAACCAGAACCCGTGAGGGAGCTCCCAGTGGCCAGCGAACAGCCAGACAGACAAGTGGTCAAAGTACCGGAACAAGTGGCCATGGACTGCCCCGATGTCATGCCAACGCTGCTACTGGCTGCCAGCATCATGCCAGCAACATCAGACCCGAGGCCTGAGGCTGCAACCCCTCTGCTAGAACCGTGACATTCAACTCGGGAATGATGCAAACCAGCTTATTTAAGATACTTTGTCTGTTAACCTCTCAGCTGAGCCAGGTTTGCTGTCAGCGGTCTCGGAAGATTGTGATGCAGAGCTGCCACAGCCACAGGAACCAGAACCCGTGAGGGAGCTCCCAACGGCCAGCGAACAGCCAGACAGACAAGTGGGCAAAATACCGGAGCAAGGGGCCATGGACTGCCCCGATGTCATGCCAATGCTGCTACCGGCTGCCAGCATCATGCCAGCAACATCAGACCCGAGGCCTGAGGCTGCAACCCCTCTGCTAGAACCGTGACATTCAACTCGGGAATGATGCAAACCAGCTTATTTAAGATACTTTGTCTGTTAAGACGCTTTTGAACTTAGAGGGGAAGGGTGTTATGTATTGAGCCTAAGCCTTTCCTCTTTCTGCACCTAGGACAGGCTGAGCTTGTTTCTCTAGAACAATAGATCGCCTGGATCCAGGAACTAACCTATAGATAAGCAGTGTAATGTAAATAGCCTATCACTGGGAGTGGGTGTGTGTTGGGTGTGGTGTATTGCATGCATATAGGCAGGGCTCCAGCCCTGCTAGTGTTGTCTTGTGTTCTGCTGAAATCACTTAATAAACCTGAGCTGATCACTGCAGTGCGTCTAGAACCCAGTATTTAACACTTACCCTATTATGAGGGGATCATAGGCTTGAAGAAACCACACAGTAGGCTTGATTAAAGCAACTAAGAAACAAGTTTATTTCAGTGGTATGTGTAGGTTGGTTTTTTCTTGGTTCTCCTTTGCGCCAACCCTCTCAATATTACATTAACACAAGTACCAGAGAGCTGCTGAAGCTTGAGAAAATATAACAGTTAACTTAAGCAGGTTTCTTGTTTGACTGATTCAGAGTTATAACTTGGAATAGAAGGGCTTTTAACTTTTGTTTTTGACAGAAAGAGCACCCAAACCCTGTGTATCTTCAAAAATACCTAAAATCCCTTAATGGATTCCTTGCCTAACCAGAAGACTTCCTAACCATTCTCCCACCAAAATCCAATCACCTTCAACTCTGTCAGTTGTCCAGCAGTTATACTGCCAATGTCTTCATCTTTTTCTTTTCTTTTCAGCATTCCAATCCATTGTTTGAAAGTGATAGGCTGAGGCTTCTGGAAGGTGGAACTTGTTGTAACCATCTGTCACAACCACACAGCAAATGTTTGGTAAAATTATTATCTGCAATCCAGCCACTGGGTGAGCAAACAATATAGGTGTCAAAGAGCATTGAACTGAAATACCTGTTCATGTGCTCAAAACTGAATAGAAGGAAACACCCAATTAACTATGTTGTTCAGGAATTCATCAGTGTAGAAGCAGCCAAAAGAGATATACAGTTCTACCTATCTGGGAAGGAACGAGGGAAAAGATTACTCAAAAGAAAGAGGAAAGGAAAGGCTGAAAACTGCTAAATGACATCGTGCTGAATTCTCCATTCAACCCCCCCCCCCCATCCCCAAGGATCTCATGAGTGTGTTCTTAGAAATATTCCTGTTGGCTCACAAGATGGGAATGGTCTCCTATCCGCCCTTCTATTTTCTGTGCTCTTCCATTATGTGTTACATTTTTTTATTCCACCTTTCCTCCAAGAAACTCATATTTACATAACTAAGCCTCCTCCCCAATTTTATCCTTGGAACAAACCTGGGAGGTAGGTTAAGCTTAGATATTGTGACTAGTCCAAAGGAGATTTATGACTGAGTGACAAGCTAGGTCCTGCTCTGAAAGTGTAAGTGGCACCCCATAGTGGCACTCATATAGATCCTTTAAATGGTTCTCAGTTTTGACCAATATGAGGTTTGCGTACCTTTTGTGCAAATAGAGAACTGGTGTCTGGACTGCACCACTTCAGACTGCAGGAGGGGATTCAGAGGACCAAACATTTCTCCATACAAAAACCTTCCCCATAAATATAGAAAGCCATGAGATGTTTGATTAAAAACATTCTCCCCAACATTTAGTTTTCCGTTTAATTTAGTGGAGCATTCAGCCATGCAAGCCTCTTGCTTGCAGGTAGAAGTGATATGGATCAGGCCAAGTTTACTTCCTCTAGGAGCATTAGGCTTTTGGTGCAGTCAGTTAGAACTGTACATTTTGCAAGTTACACAGAAGCACGCTAAGAAAGATGCATGTCTGGCAGTGTTTTTTCTTTTAAATCTTTGCACTGGTTCGTCTAGTTCTTCAGGTTATTCATGTAGGGCTGATTCAGGAGTATTGGTGGGCTTTATGTCACAGTTCAGGGAATTTTCTCTCCCTAAGGTCATTGAGAAGGGCTAAAAATCAGTATAAGGTGCTTTTAAAGAAAAAAAAAACTAAGAATTTGCCATCCGTTACTGGTCTGAACTCCAAGAAGCAGTCAACAGCAAAAATGAAAGCAGATTTGGGGATCTGGTTACTGTTGGCTTTAGGAATAGATCCATGGGTTTAGACTCCCCTATTCAGGCTCATACCTGGTACAATCATTTTCTAAAGATTTTTAGTTATGAGCAGGAGAATATGATATCTTGTGAATCACCATTAACTGTGGTAAATTGACCCCCAGTGTAAGAATCTGAAGTGAGATCTCTGGTGGAATCTTTGCCAAGAGGCGAATCCCTGGGAGAGGACTTCATCTTGGCGGAATGTTTTAAAACATGTATTGACTGGTGGGTCCCTCTTTTGGTGAAGCTTTTTTGCCAAATTAATAATACGGGTAGACTTCCTAAAGGACGGACCACAAGTATTATTGTACTGATATACAAGAAGGGCGATAGAAAGGACCCCCATAATTTTAGGTTGATCAGTTTGTTGTCTATTGCTTCTAAATTATATAGTAAATATTTAAAAAATAAATTAGAGGATTGCATTTTTGAGAATAATTTACTCCACTCCCTGAAAGTAGGGTTTAAAAAAAGGCATTCTATAATTGAACACTGTCAAACATTATATACTCTGGCTATTAATGCTATTAGAGGTCCAACGAAAGCTCTATATGTGGCTTTTATTGATCTGCCTTCGGACTTTAGACTTCAACTCCCTTGATAGGAATAGATTATGACAGAAACTGTTAAATAATAATATTGATCCTAGGTTGGTCTTTTTGATAAGTCAATTGTACTGAACTACCATTATAAAGGTTAAGATAGGAAAATAAGGTGTGTTAACGGATAATACACCTGTACAGAAGGAAGTAAAACAAGGCTGTATTTTAGCCCCCACTTTATTTAACCTGTACATTAATTATATAGTTAATAGACTTAAGGGTATGGAATTTATGCCCCCGGCAATAGGCCAAACTAAGGTACCAATAATGTTGTATGCAGATTACATGGTTCTGTTGTCATTGACCAAAATTGGCCTGAGAAGGCTTTTGGATAAACTGGGCTAGTACTGTAATGAAGAAGGCCTACATATAAACTATGACAAATCTAAGGTAATGGTATTTAGGAAACAACCTAGGAAATTAGTATGGAGAATCTTGGGTGTTCAGATTGAACAGTGTACTGTATATAAATATCTAGGAATAATGTTTTCAGAAACCTTTTCATGGCAACCCTATTTAACTCGTTAAAGTCCCCCACCATGAAGACCATGGGGGCGATAGTGATTTTTTTCTCTCCAAAGGAGGTGGTATGGTTGACCCTGTTATCAAGCTGTTTAGCAGTAAGGTGATTTCTAGTTTACTTGATGGTATTGAAATATGGGGTTGGGGAGAGCAGATTCTGAATTTATTGGAAATAATACAAAATTATTTTAAGAGATGGATTCTTGGGTTGCTAAAGGGTTCTCCAGCGGCATTAATGAGGGCTGAACTTGGTATCCCTTCTATGAAAGCAAGGGCTAATGTTAGAGTCCTGTCTTACTGGAAGAAAAATCTAGAATGTTCTCAGGATTCACGGAGTTGTCAATGTTTTTGCTCCTTTTTTAAACATATTAAGAGCTATAAGGAATATCTGGATTTTATTCAGTCGAAGTATGCAATTCCGAAGGAGTTGTTAAGTACTAAAAGACCAGGACAGGAGCTGAAGGAATGGAAGGAATGGGTCTTTAAAATGGACAGGGAAATAGGTAATTGCTCGATCCATTGTGGCCCCTCTTTTCAAATTTCTAAAAAGAGATCATATTAGGTCTTTTTATATGAGGACTTTAACAACAATGAAATTAAGGATGGCCCTTACTAGTTTAAAATTTCAAGCTATGCCCTCAGCGGTTTGATTGGGTCATTTTTTAAGTGTTCCTGCCCCGTTACAATTCTGTGTACGTGGTATGGGAGAAATAGATTATCTGATTCATTATATTTGGAGACGTCCCTTTCACCATGACCCCCAAAATAAATTTATTATTAATATTCTATCCATGTGGGAAGGATATTCAGACTTGGAAAAAGTACAACTTTTGCTTGTAGATGAGGATTCTTACATTTCTAATACAGTCGCTTTGTTCTCATTAGTGGCAAGAAGGATTAGATCAAACTGTATGGAATAATAGTTGTAATAAGAGTTAAAATTGTTGTGAACTTTTTAAACGGGGCTGAATTTATATGGTTTAGTCCTGTATTATATTTGTAATTTTGTTAGTTAATTTTGCTAACTTTGTCATTTTAGTATGTGGAAGATTGTGTTATATATTGTTATGACCCATGGTCAGTACAATAAACTGAAACTGCTTTCTTGCTCTCATCTACATGGAAGAACCCTGGAATCTGAAAAACCCATTTTACAGCATGGGATAATCACTGTGGTCAGCTGGAGTCATTTGAACAAATAGAGGAAGGAGAACAAGGAGAAATGGTGGGCAATGGATGACTATTACAATGGCATTTGATTTTATTTGTACCCCACAAGGTCTGCCTGGCTGACCAGCCCCTTTGTGTCCAAAAATGTAAGGGTTACAGATGTGGGTCTGGAAAGGAAACAGATATGGGTGTTTTGGCAGCCAAGAGTGGTTTAAATAAGCAGCTTGGGGGTGCTGTCTATGTCAGCGTGTATCATCAGATAAGGCTGCCTGTGCTCTGTGCTGCCTTTTTACTTTTCAACTTACAAATGGCTTAATAAGTGGATTTTTAGCAGAGTGTCATGTGATTCTTTCACAAGCACAACAGGAAGTAGTGAGGCAGATTTATGATTGGCTGGGATATGTCCAGAATGGGGACATTTGGGGATCAGTTGGGCTTGTTCACGTTTTCCAGTCTTTTACACACAAGGCCTGTTCTCATGACCATACTAAACCCCTCTGGTCTCAAGAAAAAGAAACTCTGCCTGCTCAGGGTCTAACCATTGACAGATTTTGCACAGGCGTTTGGTCTGCATATTGTCAATATCAAGCACTGAATTCAGCCTTGTCTGGATTCATTTTCTTCCCCCAACGATGAGCTGAATACCTGAGGAAGTGTGCCATGTACTAATTGTGCCTGACATATCTCATCCCAAAGAACTGGGGCAGGGGACTGCTCTTTTAATATGGCTAGTGCCAAAATAAAATACACACAAAACCCTAAAAGATTGTTTTCCATTAAAGGGCAAGTGGAACAACAAGGAGTAGCCCAAAGCTGGACTTCAGTGAGTCAATCCTCAGAAAAAGAGACATCCACAGTTGCTGAATAGCCTTAAGAATATCTCCCATCAGCTTGTTCAGGTTTGGCCTGTCGATTGTATTGTTGAAGGAATGGTCTTGGTTGATTTTAAGGACAGGCTGAATTGTTGCTTTAAGGGAGAAGGCAATCTCAAGGCCCTGGTCGGTAACTCATTTAAAACAATGGCCAAGCTCAGAATCAATCCATGGATGGAGGGGAGATCACAGCGTTGACTATGTCTTCTCACTTCAGTCCTGATATAAGCAAATGGCACTTTAATCTCTTCCTCCTGGGCATGACTTACAACAACGGCTTTAGCAGTCATCTCAGCTGCTGGCTGTGAGGAGCAGGTTAAAACAGCCTTAGAGGCTGTGATTGAGACTGGTGGATGAAGGGGCTGCTTAACCCTTCCTTCCATTGATCTGGTCATAATTGGTCACCCAGTTGCTTTCTTATCTGGGGAGAAAAGTAGTGATATGGAAACTCCATGTTTTCCTCCTTGTACTAGACTGCAGTTTTGTGGGTGGTGGGGAGTATGAATTTAAATGGACAAATGGAGAAGAAGGGAAAAGGTTAAACAGCCATTCCATCAGTATTCTTCCCTCTCTGAAGGTTCACTGACTTTTTTTGAAAGACACCAACTGAGCATCACCTATTATTTGAGTGGGAGGCAAACAAGTCACTTTCATTTGCTGAAACACAAGCTGAGGTAGTGAGATGCATAAATGGAAAAGACTCAGTTGCTGTTCACATTGGAGGTGGGTTGAGTTACAGAGCTCTCTACATTCATTTCAATTTTTGACAGTGGCTGACATACATAATAGAGTGGAACTCTTGGGATCAAAGACTATAGGAGGACTAGAATTAAGGTCCCTGAGACTGAGTCCCTGGGCTAACAGTTGCTGGTCCCTGTTTTAAGTTCTATTGCTATGGTTCCCCAGAACTGCAAATTCCCTGAGATCTTTCATCCTTAATGTCTTTGTCACTGGCAATTCAAGATAAATAACTGAAATAATTATTTTTCAATAATCTGGAGCATCTCTCTTTTTTTCTCCTGTAAAGGTAAAGGTAAAGGTTCCCTTGCTCGAAAGCCAGTCGAATCTGCAATTTCTTGCTTTCGAACTGCTAGGTTGGCAGGAGCTGGAACTAGAGACGGGAGCTCACTCCGTCATGCGGCACACTCGGGTCTCGAACTGCTGAAATACCGACCTTCCACAGCCTGCAGTTCAGCGTCTTAACCACTTGAACCACCGCAGCTCCTTTTTCTCCTGTAACTAATTGTAATTTATTTTTATATACTTTTTTGTCTTGTACTGTTTGGCGTAATCTTGCAAAAGCCTAAAACAGCTTCCTTGTACTTCCTGTGAAGCAGCACTTCTTTTTTAGTGAACGAATAAGCCTTTCTTTTTCTTTTTTAAAATAATAGGGCCTCTTGATGATGTCAGGTGCTCAGAATTCATTTTAATGTATTTTTAGGCCTGCCATAAACACACAAAGCTTAACTTTTCATCTCAACAATGGGAACATACACTCTTCTGACAACTGGTTGGATGTTGGCTTAAGAAGCCTGGACAAGTAATTGGATTCATGTGCTCCCCTTCTGGACCAGCCTGCCAAATGGGTTTGCTGCCAAAATCTTTACATAAATTGTGGCTGGATTTTAAGGTCTGTGTCTGCTGTGATGTAACTTGTTGTTCTGATCCCCAAATGCACCCCCCAGTAATATCCAGAGTACTCAGCATAGGTGCTAGTGTGTTCACTCACTGAAAAGGTTCCAACTAGGGGTGTGTACTCAGTATATACCAAGCCAAATAAATACCTGAAAAATACCTTATCAGTATTTTGGGAGTACTAATTTAGTCAAATAAAGGCACAGCTATTTTGGTAGCCAAATACATATCTCAGACCTGTATTTGGCTACCGAAATAGCCGTGCCCGAATAAAAGCTAATATTATTTGGCTTTGATTCAGCTTTTATTTGGGCATGGCTAGAAGGCTGAGTTGACTTGCAAGTCAGGGATTTAAAGTTTAAATCTCTGTCAAATCCCGCATACCCCTTTTTTCTTATGGATCACTTTCTTCCCCTTTCTAACATTCAGGGGTCTGCTTCCTGACCTCCCCTTCACTGATGCCACAAGCAAGCCCCCCTTTCACCCTCTCCCCCCTGCAAAAGCACCTTTCTGTGGTGCTGGAGACCCCATTCTTTCACTGTTCATACCTCCTGACTTTCTTCTACCACCACCACTTCTACCACAGTGGGAGGGCTTCTAATGTCCTGGCCCCACTGGTGGACCTCCTGACGGCACTGGTATTTCTGGCCACTGTGTGATACAGAGTGTTGGACTGGATGGGCCTTTGGCCTGATCCAACATTGGCATCTCTTATGTTCTTATGTTCACCAAGGTTTGGCGTGCCAGCATGACCCCTGCAACCCTTGTCAAATCCTTCCTTCCCTAATGCATCTCTTAGCCTTCTTCCCCTTGCAGCTCCACCTGTCCTGGTCGGCCCAAGGCCACTACTACCAAGCTGCCCTCCCCCTCCTGACTACTCGCCAAAAATCCCACATCGGAGTCACCACCATCTCCCAGGTCTCCCACTGCAGCACAACTCAGTGAGTCAACTCAGCAAGCATTTAAACTTTAAATCCTTTCTCCATTAAAGGTAAAGGTTCCCTTGCTCAAAAGCCAGTCGAATCTGACTCTAGGGTTGCAGTGCTCATCTCCGTTTCAAAGCCAAAGAGCCAGCGCTGTCCGAAGACATTTCTGTGGTCATGTGGATGGCATGACTAAACACCAAGGCACACAGAACGCCAGCAGTGGGCAGGAAAGAGGAGCGGACCCAGCACGTAGCCAATTCAACTTGGATGCCAATGATATCATTTTGCCATGAAGGACCGCCTTCATCATGTCCCAAAGAATAGATGAAGAGACCTCACCAGAGTTATTGATATCAAAGTATTGAGCAATTTCCTGGGATATTTCTGAAACAAATTGTTCATTTAATAAATTAGATAAATATTCGGGAAACCCAAATTTATTTGGCTCCATTATACCCTATGGGGTCCACTACTATAATGGACCCAAACAAATTTGGGTTTCCCAAATATTTACCCAAATCCCAATACAAAACCAATACTGGTATTTGGGATTTTTCAAGAACACCAATATTTTTTGTGTCCAATGGGGGAGAGGATTTTATGCACAGCTCTAGTTCCAGCTTCTAGGTGGAGCCTAGAGATCTCCTAGAATTACAACTGATCTCCAAACTACAAAGGTGAAGAAAGGTGAAAGCCATCTAAACTATGGACTGGCCATACAAGGATTGTATAGAAATATTGTTTCTAAATTCTCATGCCTTCTTCCTGTGATGACATTCTCTGTGTCTTTTTTCCTTCTACAGGCCAGATGGCCTAGTGTGATTTCTGTCACTTGACCAGATGGCTGAGCCACCAAATAACCATGCCCTATAATCATGCCAGATACTCACATTCTTTAACACCTCCCTGCTGAGGCCCAGACTTGAAGACTCCGCTTGTATGGCCTACATGGGCCATGTCACATATGCAATGGAGAAAGCTGGAAGTTGGATCACCTGACTGCAGGCAGGGCCTCTAACTTCTTAGCCAATCCCCACACACCTGATGTTGACAGCTATGGCAACCAGAAATTGGGCATACACACCTGCCACTCGTGATTGGCTGATGGCCACAGCTGATGGTGACTGGCTTGGGGGTATAACTCCGTGGTTCTTTAGGGAAGAGCTCTCTTGCTCTTGCTCCTGGGATCCTGACTTTTGAAACAAAGAGTTTCTTTGTGAACTGATTGCCGGTTGCCAATATTCTGTTATTGTGTATCTGTATCTCTGAGCAGTCCTGGACTATCTACCTGCACAAGATGGGATTTCTCTTCGAAATCCCTTGGTGCCAACCTGTACGGTTATGCAGTGGACACTCTTGGACTATCTGATGCTACACTTAACTTGGTAACTATGATTATGATTAATGTGCAGTAAGGGCATATAGCCATAGGTTGTTATTATTTTTGTATCTACTATTAGTCTCTTGCTATGCTTTGCACTGAATAAAGATCATTCATATTTGTAATTGTCTCTGATGCAGTAATTGAACTCCTGGGCTAAATCTCATGTCTGAACGCTGACCACAGAGCTACCATTGTGAGAGTAATTGTGTGCACCTCTGAATTAGAGCTGCTGATGTGTAAAGTCCCAGATGCCAGCTGAGAGATTGAATCTCTGCTCTTAGGCTGGGTGGGAACCCCTTTGAAGAGATTCTGATGGCAAACTGTTGTGAATCCTAGAAAGAGTACAGACTGTCTCGTGGATTTTGTTTCATGTGCTGAGATATAGGGTTGCCTCTCATTCCTAGACTGGGCTGAGTGGGTTTAATCCTGTACAAGGATATTCACACCTGACCCATCCCACCCCTACAGTTGCTGTAGCAGCTGGAGACCCCTGGTTGTATAATCATTGTGAAGGTCAGCAAGAAAAGGTGCTGTTTATATGTGAAGCGGTGATATGGAATAATGCAAAATAAAGTAAGAAAACTGGTACAAGTTTGTTCACTAAGAGGGACAATAATGTTGCATATGAATAGCCCATATAAAACCTACAGCGACTGTTACCTGCAAATAAAAATGTTCAATTTAAAAACAATAGAATGCCGAAAACCAAACAGTAGCACTTGTCTTCATATTCGTATTCTCTTCTACAGTGTTGGGGCTCATTTTCATCAGTGTGCTGCTGCTGTTCCACTTTATATATTGCTACTATGGCACGTTCATTATCTTCTTTTTTTTAAAAAAAAAAAAGAAGACATCATAATTTTCAACACCGGCAAATCCATGGCTACTTAAACCCAGAGACTGGAGCCATGGACAGACAAGACAGATCTTTCTATAAACCTGAAAAAGCTCCCAATTTGCAAAAAAAAACACCCAACAACCTACCACCAAAAAACTAAATAAAATAAAATAAATCCCCAAAATAATTGAAGCAGTGGTTGTACCTTTAATAAATGAATGCCCTCTGCAGTGGCTATTGTGATGGTTGCTGGGCAATCACAATAGCATTGCTAGCCTTCAAGTCCTGTTTTCTGTCTGTAAAAGGCAGGGGGAGGGGTCAGGGCCCTTTTCAAGGCTGTTTTGATCTTTGAGGGAGGACTCATCGGAGCCAGGCCTGGCAACTGCCACCAGGTGACTTGATACCATGCAGCATGAATGAGTCACCAAGGACTGGTTGCTTGTTACTATTCAGCAGCAGCCACACCACAAAAGTGGTGTGTAGTGCAGTGTTTAGTGGTTCGGACTAGGACCTTGAATCCCCATTCTATTCGCCCTTTATTTAATTGATGGGTATACTTACTTGGTAATTCCTCATTTCTGTATTTTGCAAGTATTATTCTATGCTGTGGTTGTTGTTGTTTTTTGTTGTATATGGGTTTGCAAGGGTTACATGCCAATAAAGGTAACTGGATTGGAATCCTCATTCTGCCATGGAAGCTCACTGGACAATCTTGGGCCACTTACACATTCTCAGTCTAACTTACCTTACAGGCAGGGGTGTGGGCGGGTAGGCCATTAAGAGCACCAGGATGTCTCCAGATGAGCTGATAGCCTCCTCCACATCTATGCTGGGCCAGCCCTGTGACATAAGGGCTGAGCCCAGCCCACTCAAGCCCTTTGTGAGTCAAAATAAAGTAAAATTATATGTTACTGTTTTGGACTTTAGGGGTAATTTTCCATTGACAAGGATGCTGAACTTAGGGGGGGAAAGCACGGCCAAAGCGCAGCTTTTCTGAGCTGCAGCAAAATAGACGCATGGCGGCAGGATCAGACAGATCCCCCGAGCTGCTGCACAGTTGCTCCCCGGCACGATCAGATGCCGGGGGGGAAGCCACGGGACGGAGAGCAAGGCAGCTGGCTGCGCATGTGCGCAGCCTCAAATGCTGCGGAAGACGGGCACCCCGGCGATCCCATGGCTTCCCATGCTGCAGAGCTTTAGGTAGGTAGTACTCTTTTCTAGGGTTTTTTTGATGCACGTTTCCCCCCGGAAAGGACGGATTAGGGACGGGTGCGCTCCGCTTCCCAGATGTTGCGGTGTGATCGGGCCTGTTTGATGTGATCCATCCCGCTTGCGGGGCAAAACCTCCCGTGTAACCAGGGCCTTAATAGCACTGTGGTCACTGCTGCTGACTGGTGCAACAATATCCACATCTCTCACTAGGTAGAAGTATTAAAGTTAATACTTAACAAGATGGCATTAACATCAAATCAACTAAGGATCAGCTTCAAGGCAAATTTCAATGACAAAATGTGGTTTTGTGTTAGAGCCTTGAATTTAAAAGGAAGTAGGTGTTGTGAAAGACCTTCCTGAAACCCTGGAGAGGAGAGCTATTGCCAGTCAGAGGAGACAATACCAAGACTCAGTATAAGGTGAGCACTGTGCCCCATGTAACATAGCAGCCTTTTACTGTCTATTGCTCCTCTGCCTGTGGTTGTGTGCTGGTCTCAGGAGCTCTGATAAGGACATGCATTGGGTGAAAACATTGCTGGTTTTGGTTCCTCCATGAGTCTGTTTGCTTTGCGTGCTGACTCCTTGAAAGCAAAATGCAGCTGACAGAGCAAGGTCAGCCAGACATCTACTATCAGCCCAACCAATCACAAACACAAACTTCATAAATGTCTTTCATTTGCAACCTACAAGTTGGTCAGGTTATGTGAGTTTTCAGTCTATTTTTAACTCGGCAATCTGTCATTGGGGGCTTTATGGAGCTCTTAGCTACATGCCACAGGATTTGTAATGTAATAGCAGTGTATATTATGGGATTTCCTCTACCACTTTTTAGAAACAGCAGGTGCAGTGTCAGCATTCAGTGTTGATAACAAAATGCAGATACCATCACAAATGCATTGCATAACACAGCTAACCTTGGAAGTATTAGCTCTACTCTGTCAGATGACCGACCAATAAACACTGAAAGTACAATTTCTTATTTGGCATTATACTAACAATTGTTTCCTGATACAGTGGCAGCAGGGCAATCTCTTTTATTTTGTTCAGAAATTTGGGCCTTTCCAAACAAAACTCTTTGTTTAAAAGCTGCTGTTCTATGCTGTACGTATTATTTAGTTACTGCTTTTCTATCCCATCCTTCTTTCTTCATGGAAATGCTAACAATTGTTTCCTGATACAGTGGCAGCAGGGCAATCTCTTTTATTTTGTTCAGAAATTTGGGCCTTTCCAAACAAAACTCTTTGTTTAAAAGCTGCTGTTCTATGCTGTACGTATTATTTAGTTACTGCTTTTCTATCCCATCCTTCTTTCTTTGTGGAACTCAAGGTGATTTACATAGAATTCCAAGGAGAAATCCTACCCAGGCACTAACCAGACCTACCGTATCCTAGGACCATATAATTTTATGTGACACATAATTCATGCTTCTCTAATAATGCCATGTGCCTCTGTTCAGTGACCCATTTATCTACTTCCTTTTCCTAAATTACTTTGTTACCACAGGCGGGGAGGGGGGAGGCAAACAGACGGAGGAATAGGAGAGGTGAAGGCTTGGTGAACTGAGAGAAAAACTAATACTTCCAGGTCCACAGATCACAGAGTAACTGCAGTTAAAACACCATGTACAGCACTCTGTAAACCTGGTCCTAGAACAATCTAAGGTCATGTGGTCTTAGGGTAAGTTCATAAAATAGCAGTTCCTTACCACTGTTAAACAGAAGGGGATGTCAGTTGTAAATCCTGTCATTTCAAAGATTCCCAGTGCTCTTGTCCTCTAAGAAAATAGCACTGTTTCCCCTTGGTTAAGGGAGTCCATCAGTGCCTTTGTGACATCAGCAGTTGTTAACACCAATAGTTCTTGTTTTCATTTCAGACATATGTGTCAACACACTAAGGAAAGGGTTATAGATTGTCACAGTTAATGGACCTGGAAACAAAGGATTTTATTTGATTTGATTAATTAAATTTCTACCCCACCCTCCCGGCCTATCAAGTAATAGCACCTGGAGATCTCCTGGTATTACAATTGATCTCCAGATGACCAGGATCAGTTCCTCTGAAGAAAATGACTGCTTTGGAGGGTAGTCTCTATGGTACTTTACTCTGCTGAGAGGTCCATCCCCAAAACCCTGCTCTCCCCAAGCAACACTCCCAAAATTTCCAGGTATTTCCCAACCCCAAACTGGCAACCCTAAAAATGGGGGTATATAGAGGGGAGAAACAACCATTACAAGCACTGGTTGGAGTTTGTATGATACTGCAAGATCTGAGGAAGGTTTGGTGAAGGTTGAGAGCATCTTATTAATATGTTCATGTTTGGACAACTAGATGAGATTGAATGGAAGAGAGAAAGGGGGAGCTGTGGTAATGGAGGAGGAGAAGAGATGAATGAAGCAAGCAAAGCTGGGGCAAAGTCTGCTAGAAAGAGGCACTGGGGCTGGCATTCACCCACCAGCTCTAGTATGGCTTTATTTATTTCATTTATACCCTGGTTTCCTCTGTTCTCCTCTCTTCCATTTTAACCTCACCACAACCCTGCAAAACAGATGAGGCTGAGACTGTGCCTGGCCCATGGTCCCCCAGCAAGCTTCCACGTTGGAGTGGGAATTTGAACTTATTAGTGACCAGAGTGTTAGACTAGGTGTGGACAGACCCAGGTTCAAATTCCTAATTGTCATGAAACTTGATGACCCCTTTGGGACAGTTTTTCTCTTTTAGCCTATCCTTGGGTTTTATTCGGCTTATTAGGATAAAATGGAGGGGAGACTATGTATGGTGCTCTGAGTTTCTTGGAGGAAGGGCAAGATAATAATGTAATGAACCAAATAAATCTTGCTTAACTAGACCCAATCATTACGCTCACAGACGTTCTTACAATTTGGTGGGCATTGTTGCTATGTTATGATGTTCCACGGACTGTATCAACATGAAGGATAATTGTGCTAGCTGGATCTCAACATCACAGATCTGAGAAATGCAGGCAGTACACAGGGATTTGTTCTACCATCTTTCTGGGAGCATCATCAAGCCAAATTAAGGACACAATTATGCCCTAAAATTAAATTTGTTTCTACGGGGTGGGTTGCACATGCAAAAGGAGATTCCTCATTCTTAGTTGCCAGCATATGTATTGTTCCCTGGATGCTCATTATATTTGCACAGCCACAGCCCACATTTGCTCTGGTTGCATTGCAGGTCAAAAGATCTGCACTTTCCGTTAAAAAACAAACAAACACTTTGAGTGCTGGGAAAAAGGATATCCCCAGAGCAGAGGCATTACCTGGATGAAAATAGTTGGATTCCCTCCCCAAAATGGCTAATTGTACATTTAGTGTATAACACCCACTTCACCAAGAGACAACCTGAACAACCAGTGTCTCAAAGGACCCTTTGTAAGAAGGTGAATTTGAAGCCGCAAATCAAACTGTCCATTGTTGATAAGTGGAAGGAACTTCAGTCACTCTATGTTTGTACAATTGGGTTAGACATGCTAAAATTATGATGGTCTGGAATAGAAGAAACCTTATATTTTAATCCCCATTTGAGATATATTCCCACCCACAACTGTGACATGAAAACCCCTCCAGGAATTTAAGCAATTGTCACAGCTAAACTGGGCTGCATTTTTACTAAAAGTGGATGAAACGGCCTTATTTTAACCCATGGTTATTTTTATGGTGACTGTTACATAATCTGCCAGCTGTTAACATTGTGATGAAGATAGCTATGGAGAACATGAATCTGGACATTTAACTATCCAGGTGACATTGGGCAGAAATTTATGGGCAATGAAGAAAAAAATGGGCTGCAGGAATAGAGAAAAGAGGTTGGGAGAGACAATTCCTAATGGTATTTCTATATGTGTGAAAGGGTGGTGGATCATCAAGCATTAAGATGTTTGGGGTCAGCTTTTATAAAAAGGGGGAGGGTGTAAAAAGACATATAACCAATTCCTATCCCTTCACATCAGCTGCACTGATGCAAGCTGAAACTGGCTTTTATTTGTTTTCCCTTCTTCACCCGCAAAAGTGTTATATGTGGTCTACAGTAGACCCTCCTCATTCACAGGTATACTGTTCCTGGGGTCACCACAAACAGCAATATTGGCAGGGGTGGAGTGGGAAGCCACAACGACCTGGAAAAATCCTCTCTCTCCCCAGCCGCACTCCATCTCCCCATTCTCGTGTTCAAAGGAGGCCCAGCCAAGACAGTCATGTGCAGCACCTGGTTTTGCTTTGACATTAACACTGGGCAGTAGAACTGCCAACTCTGGGTTGGGAAATTCCTGGAGATTTGGTGGTAGAGCTTGTGGAGGACAGATTTTGAGCTGGAGATTTGGTGGTAGAGCTTGTGGAGAACAGATTTTGAGGAGGGGGGGACCTCAGGAGGGTATAAGGTCAGAGAGTCCACTCTCCAAAGCAGCCATTTTCTCCAGAGGAACTGATCTCCCTAGTCAGTTGCAATTCTGGGAGATCTCAGAGCCCCACCTAGAGGATGGCAACCCTATTAGGCAGGTGAGGTGGCAAGTCCTGCAAGTGCCCGGCAGTGGGACTAGGACCATATGAGTAATGCACCAGCAGCTGCTGCTACTACAGGGCCAGAGAAGTTGCACAGCAGCTAGGATAAGTTGTACCACCAGACCTGAACAAGTCATACAGTGGCCGCCATCACTGGGCCCTGCAATGACAGCCACCAGATGAGTCATCTGGCATGATAGCCCTGCAAGTCATCTGGGCCAAGTCCAACAGCAGGACAGTCACGCGAGTCATCTGGCTGCAGTTGCTCAAGCTGAGGTTATTGTAAATAGGCAGGAGGATGGTTGTGCCTGCTATCCTTTGCTGCGCATTGACTGAGTGCATGGAGAGGAAGGGATTGCATGCTCAGGGTTAGCCACATCATGTGATCAGGAGCAGAACATGAATAAATGAAACTGTGAGCTGAGAATCTGCAAATGGTGAAAGTCGACTTTATTAAAGGAATTTTTCAGTATTTTATTAAGACTGTGGAAAGGGCATTGTGATGGACAGGAAGCTGTCCTGTCTGTTGTGAGATTTTGGATGTGTGGGTGTGTGTTTAACCCTGTCACCCACACTTTCCCTCCCCAGTTCGTGTGTCTCCTGTGTGTTGCCCCTTACCAAAGGCAGAAGTGCAAGCTTGGAATTCACTAGTCTCTTCTTAAAATAAAACTTATCTTTATTATAGACAAAAATTCCGAGTCCTAGTTCCTAAACAGTTTATATAATACACAGAAAATTAAACATGCAAAGCGAAGTTTTCCCCACCCCATGCATGCGCAGCGAGAGGCCTCTCTCTGGCTGTCTCCTTTGGAGTCAGCTGAAGTCGGTTGTGAACCATCCATATTTATACCAGAGATCAAAGGGATCCCTTAATAATTGGATTGCAGTTAAAATTTAACACTTAGAAATTGTATTTGTCTTTTGAGGAAATTGGTTTCCCTCCCTTGGTCTCCCACCAGACCTGAACAAGTCATACAGTGGCCACCATCACTGGGCCCTGCAATGACAGCCACCGGATGAGTCATCTGGGCATGATAGCCCTGCAAGTCATCTGGGCCAAGTCCAACAGCTGGACGGCCACGTGAGTCATCTGGCTGCAGTCGCTCAAGCTGAGGTTATTGTAAATAGGCAGGAGGATGGTTGTGCCTGCTATCCTTTGCTGCGCATTGACTGAGTGCATGGAGAGGAAGGGATTGCATGCTCAGGGTTAGCCACATCATGTGATCAGGAGCAGAACATGAATAAATGAAACTGTGAGCTGAGAATCTGCAAATGGTGAAAGTCGACTTTATTAAAGGAATTTTTCAGTATTTTATTAAGACTGTGGAAAGGGTATTGTGATGGACAGGAAGCTGTCCTGTCCCCAAAGGGAAAAACAGTCACTCAGTTGTTTCATCCCTGAGCCTATGGGAATGCTGTTCCAGCATCCAGTCACTTTTCAGAAGGGGAATGGAACGCTGGAGGGAAGCGCATCAGGAGTTTAGTTCATGTCTGCCTCAGGGAAAATGTGGGTTGCCTGCAGTGTTCCCTTTGAGCTGAGTTAGTGTGAGCTAGCTCAGTTTTTTGTCTGAGCTCAGGAAAGATGGCTCCAGAGCAAACTGATTTATGCAGCAGCCAAATTGCTCGCTCACAATTTTAATGCCAGTCGCTCACAAAGTAGAATTTTTGCACACGAGACTCCACAGCTTAGAGGGAGCACTGGTTGCCTGTTCAGGGTTGGGAAATTCTGGATATCTGAGAGTTGAACCTGAGGATGGCAGGGTTGGATGAAGGGAGGAACATCAGTGGGGTATAAAGCCATAGAGTCCTCCCTCCAAGACAGCCATTTTCACTAGGGGAAATGATCTTTGTAATCTGGAGATCAGTTGTAATTTGGGGAGATCTCCAGCCCCCACCTAGAGGATGGCAACCTTAGGGAGAATACAGTAATCGTTTTTGGTATGCCTCAGCATGAGAGTAAACAGTTTGAAGGGTAGCTCTGCCTGGTAGTGTAGTAGACTGGGTTTAACTCTTCCTCTGAGAGAGGACAGAGTGCCCAATTGTGAGGCCTGTCTATGATGATGAGTAGACCTTGTACAATTTAGTTTGGCTGTTGGGAAAGGGCAGGGTGGTCTGGGTGGAATCCTGTGTATGTGAAAGGATCCAACCCATGGCTAGTCAGTGAAAGCCTGTTTCTACCTACAGGCATTAAAGAGAATTCAAATCACACTCTAAAGCCACAATTAGCTTAAATGTATGTGCCTCAGCCAGGTTTCTCCTTCGATTGTCTGGAGAACTGGGCCGCTGCTCTGCAATTTAAAACAACTCTAAATGAATAAATTTTCTTTCTTATTTATACACAACTCCTGCCTCAGTGATCTCCATGTTTTACTTGCTCACCACAAAACTTACCTCACGGGAGTGCGCCCAAAGCCGTTATATTTGCTACCCTAATAGCATCTTGTAACTGAGGGGAACACCCCTATCTCAAAACAACTCAGTTCTCCAAAATCATAAGAGGCTGTGTGGGTCCATTTGGTTTAAAGAAATGTCCTTTCATAAGCATCATCATGGTAATGAGAGAATTGGGAAGGGGTGAAAGGGGTGATTACACTTCTAAATCAAACCTGTAGCAAGAGCAAACCACCACTGACAGAATTGATGGTAAGCCTGCTAATAGTTTAAAAGGCTCCATTTGTTAGACACATCAGTGCCTCTTCCTGTTGGGGCCAAAATAAGTTACTCTCATTCAGCCTTCTGGAAAACCACAAACAGATCTTGAAACCCTGGTACATGTACTAGGATCATGAAGGCTACCTGCACATTCATCAGACAGAGAAATATACTGATTTCTGTAGTCTGGAGATGAGCTGTAATTCCAAGAGATCCCCAGGTCTCATGTGGAAGCTGGTTTCCCTATGCATCTTTAAATTATTATTATTATTTATCAGATTACTGAATCACCCATCCCTGCTCCCACAGGGCTCTGGGCAATATACAACAATGAATAAAAACATCAGTATAAAAATAAAATACATTCAATCCAGTAGATAAAACTCCAGATGGTGAACGGGGAAAATTTCCCCCCATTCTGGACTGCCCGGCCACCTCATAGTAGGCAGAGGAGGAGGGGTGACAAAATGATCTGGAGAGCATAAAAGAGCACAACAATCACTACATGATTGGCCAGAAGTGAGGCCCATCCTAGCTGCCTGGGCCTTCACAGGTCAGTGATAGGCTACGGGTGGGGTAGAGCAGAGGCACAGCTGCAGTGGTTAAAGAAGGGGAAAGGCCTCAGACGGGGGCAGCAGGGCAGGAACCTCCAGAGTCCTGGGCAGTAGGAGAGCTCATAGACAGCCCAGAAGGCTCAGGGAAGGCAGAGAAGAGTTGGATTTATACCCCAACCTTCACTCAGAGCTGCTTACAAACTCCTTTCCCTCCCCCTCCCCACAACAGACACCCTGTGAGATAGGTGGGGCTAAGAGAGCTCTGACAGAAACTGGTCTTGAGAGAACACCTCTGACAGAACTATGGCTCGCCGAAGGTCATCCAGCAGCTGTGAGTGGAGGAGTGGGAAAGCAAAGCCGGTTCTCCCAGATTAGAGTCCGTACACTTAACCACTACATCAAACTGGCTCTGGGCCTGGGCCTGGGAACATCTAGCAAGATGTAGGACTAAGGAGGGAGACCAAGGAGGGAACATCCAGCAAGATGCAGGACCAGAGGGAGACCACTGTAGGGACCTGGTACCTACCTGGGAGGCAGGCTGCACTGGGGTGATAGAAGGCACAGTGGTGTGAGAGATCTGAGTGGAGGAGTGGGAAATCAAACCTGGTTCTCCCAGATTAGAGTCCGTACACTTAACCACTACATCAAACTGGCTCTGGGCCTGGGCCTGGTAACATCTAACAAGATGTAGGACTAAGGAAGAAGACCAAGGAGGGAACATCCAGCAAGATGTAGGACCAGAGGGAGACCTCTGTAGGGACAATGATCAAGGGGAAATGAACCTCTTCCAGGGCCAAGATGGAACTAGTGGGAACCCACCCCAAGCAAAAGAGAAGGGGACCCAGCAGCAGCTGTGAGTGGAGGGTGGGAAAGCAAAGCCGGTTCTCCCAGATTAGAGTCTGTACACTTAACCACTACATCAAACTGACTCTGGGCCTGGGCCTGGGAACATCTAGCAAGATGTAGGACTAAGGAGGGAGACCAAGGAGGGAACATCCAGCAAGATGCAGGACCAGAGGGAGACCACTGTAGGGACCTGGTACCTACCTGGGAGGCAGGCTGCACTGGGGTGATAGAAGGCACAGTGGTGTGAGACATCCATGAGGTGCCACAATCTGAAAAAGAAAACAATGATCATGGGGAAATGAACCTCTTCCAGGGCCAAGATGGAACTAGTGGGAACCCACCCCAAGCAAAAGAGAAGGGGATCCAGTATGAAGCCACAGACATGTTGGTCCTTTCTGCATTTGCCTGCCACTCTGGATTTTCTCAGTGTTAGAGCTGAGGCAATTTAAGTCCACAGCAAAACATCATCCAAATAACCCGGGGCAACAGCAGGTTGAAACAGGGCTGACCACTGAAGGGAGGTAATATAATGCAGAATGGGGGTGGGGGGATGGAATAAAAAGATGGTTGAAGTCGATTTTAATGCAGAATGGGGGAGGGGAATCTGGATTAAAAAGAAGGTTGAATTCGATTTTAGTGCAGAATTGCTTGGAGGATACCACAGTGAACCTGGATTAAAAGGAGAGTGCAGAAAGGGCCAAAGATATTCATGTTATCTCTTGGTGGCAGGGTTAGTAGCAATTGCAACAGCCCTGGTTTCCCTTTAAGTTCTTTAAAACTGCCTGAGACAGAATATAAATCGAAATACCAATGTATGTGCTATCCCCAAATTGGCAGGAACTGTGTAGATAAACAAATAATGTAGTGGAGAAAAACAGAGGGCAGAGGTTGCAGTTGCTTCTGATGTAGCTGCAGTAGATTTAAAGATAAAGAAGAAATCTTTGAGTAGCAACTTGCAACATCACAGTAATCCTGTGGGAAACTGTAGTTTTTGAACATATGAAGCAGTTTTCTGCCAAGTCAGACTATTGAGCCATCTAGTTTAAGATAATCTCCTCTGACTTGCAGCAAATCAGGACAAGGAGGTCTTGCCCAGTGCCTGTGGCCTTTTCTCTTTTTAACTTGATGGATAGGGATTAAGCCTTGAATCTTCAGCATGCAACGCAGAAGGTCTGCCACTGAGCCACAGTCTCCCCCCATTGTTTTCTTTTCCATCCCTGTACATCTATGTCCTGGAAATTCTGCAGCAGATAAAATGAAGTGGAGAATCCCTTTATCATTCCCCAAATGTCCCTTTGGCAGTTGTTTGTTATGCCCATAGAAACACTAACTCTTGGGCTTTCTGTATTTGGAAGATACTGATGTGCATACCTGTGAATGTTTTAGTAAGAACAAGGTAAGAAAATATGAATCTAATTTGTAAGAGAAAGAGTTATCAGACAAATGTGAGTGAATCTTGGATATTTCTCTCTCTTTTGGAAATCATTACCCTTTCCTTATAATGTTTTCATGCATCTTATGATGGATACCCCTGACCAATGCTTTACCATGGTATGGTAGTTATTGACTCCTGTTTTAAATACCTTTTTTGGACTTGATGATGAAGTTCTGTGATATCAGCTTGTAGAATGCCTGTCAGGAGCTCCTTGTCAAGATGTTACCAAAGTTATGACCTTCAGTGCACCATCAAAGTCTAACTGAGATATAGGCTTGACATTGTGTCACAGTACAGTAGCTTAAATGAGATGTTGGCCCTTGATCTCTTGATGACAGACATAAGTGCTCATATAAAGTATGCATCTGCTAAAAATAGAATCCACACAGAAAGTGCTTCAAGTGCATACAATCTAAGCTTCTTGTAAGTAGGTCAGAGAAGACCCATGGAATAAAATGGCCACTGGCTTTTAGTGAAATCCCAGTATCTCAAGATAGCTTTTGTACCAGTGACCAGCTAGGGAAGAAAAAGCAGCTGTAAATTGGGCCCAAGCTTGGGAGAGGGGAAAGCAGGTACACTTTTACTGGGGCCAGGAGATGTCAGGGGCCTAGCCCAGAATGCAGCTTTGATGGTATGGTCGAAGGATGTTATGACAAACCCCTATATATCCCAAACTGTCTAGCAGATTTTCCCACCAAATCTTTAGTTCCCCTCAATGACTGAGTTGCCCTACAATAGCGTGTATATATTCTTTGTCATAAAAGACTTGACTGTCCCACCCTATTTAAATATCCCTATGTTTAGATACCCCTCATGGATCACTGCCTTCTGGTGGTGAGGGGGCTGGTGTAGTTCAATGAAGCTGTGGGCTATGCCGTGAAGGGCCACCCAAGACGGACAGGCCACAGCAGAGAACTCAGACCAAGAATGATCCCCCTGGAGAAGGAAATGGCAACCCACTCCAGTATTTTTGCCAAGAAAACCCCATGGACAGTATCAAAAGGCTAAAAGATATGATGCCGGAAGATGAGCCCCTCAGGTCGGAAGGTGTCCAATATGCTACTGGAGGTCTTGCCCAGTGCCTGTGGCCTTTTCTCCTTTTAACTTGATGGATAGGGATTAAGCCTTGAATCTTCAGCATGCAACGCAGAAGGTCTGCCACTGAGCCACAGTCTCCCCCCATTGTTTTCTTTTCCATCCCTGTACATCTATGTCCTGGAAATTCTGCAGCAGATAAAATGAAGTGGAGAATCCCTTTATCATTCCCCAAATGTCCCTTTGGCAGTTGTTTGTTATGCCCATAGAAACACTAACTCTTGGGCTTTCTGTATTTGGAAGATACTGTTGTGCATACCTGTGAATGTTTTAGTAAGAGCAAGGTAAGAAAATATGACTCTAATTTGTAAGAGAAAGGGTTATCAGACAAATGGAAGTGAATCTTGGATATTTCTCTCTTTTTTTGGAAATCATTACCCTTTCCTTATAATGTTTTCATGCATCTTATGATGGATACCCCTGACCAATGCTTTACCATGGTATGGTAGTTATTGACTCCTGTTTTAAATACCTTTTTTGGACTTGATGATGAAGTTCTGTGATATCAGCTTGTAGAATGCCTGTCAGGAGCTCCTTGTCAAGATGTTACCAAAGTTATGACCTTCAGTGCACCATCAAAGTCTAACTGAGATATAGGCTTGACATTGTGTCACAGTACAGTAGCTTAAATGAGATGTTGGCCCTTGATCTCTTGATGACAGACATAAGTGCTCATATAAAGTATGCATCTGCTAAAAATAGAATCCACACAGAAAGTGCTTCAAGTGCATACAATCTAAGCTTCTTGTAAGTAGGTCAGAGAAGACCCATGGAATAAAATGGCCACTGGCTTTTAGTGAAATCCCAGTATCTCAAGATAGCTTTTGTACCAGTGACCAGCTAGGGAAGAAAAAGCAGCTGTAAATTGGGCCCAAGCTTGGGAGAGGGGAAAGCAGGTACACTTTTACTGGGGCCAGGAGATGTCAGGGGCCTAGCCCAGAATGCAGCTTTGATGGTATGGTCGAAGGATGTTATGACAAACCCCTATATATCCCAAACTGTCTAGCAGATTTTCCCACCAAATCTTCAGTTCCCCTCAATGATTGAGTTGCCCTACAATAGCGTGTATATATTCTTTGTCATAAAAGACTTGACTGTCCCACCCTATTTAAATATCCCTATGTTTAGATATTTAGTTTAGGCTTTTTCTCATCTCAGGAACTGCTGAAAATACAGGAGCTGTCCAGTGTTTTTAAAAAATCCTTGAGAAATGTCACGGGGCAAATTAGCTTTCAAAAACAGAATAAAGATGTTATTAAACAGGCAAGGAATATATGTGTCATAGGAATATTCAAAGTTTTGAGATTGCTAAGGTAAAAAACTTTCTAATATATAGAGTTGAATTCTTAGAACATTCACGAGAGTTCATTTGTAGTTCTGTTTCAAAGCTTTCTATTCCTTTCTCTGAGAGGTACTTTGTTCACTATTATTTAGCACTAACACAGTTCTTATTGATGTTTCTCGAATTCTTTGTTCAGATATTACAGGTTTTCCTTTAGATAATTCAGCTTTTCATTAACTCCTGAGGTGTCTAAGCTTCTTCCCTTTTACTATTACTATTTGGCTTGTATGGGAGTTCTCTCTAACTGCCCAGACCTTCTGCCAAATCCTTCTCCAATGTCCTTTGTACTTTTTGGACGGAGAATTTTAAATTCTCCCTCAGAGTGGTTTTAATATATTTAGACAAGGGAGTTTCTCTTCTTCTTTCTGTATAAGTACTTTCTGTATAAGTACTTTGCCTGTCAGAAAACACTGACTCCCAAATGTCTCTTCCCTCAGAAGCCAAACTCTGTAGCTACTGATCCAGATGTTAGAAAAACCAAATTGTGAAAGACCAATTTGCAAATGATCTCTTTTCCCTCCAGATCAGCTGTTTTGTTTCCTCTCTCAGCTGATGCTGGCCAGTCAGAGAGTGAGCAGAGCAGCCAATCACCTAAGCTCTTCTGTCTAGGAAAGATTAACTCAGAAACTCCCTGACTCTCTGACACAAGCAGCATCTTTAAAAAAAACAAAACGCCTGCTTTTCTGTGCAGTCCATCACATGTCCTATCCTTTGAGAACATTGCGCAAGGGAAGACTTCTACAAGTCTTACCTGAGAAATGGGGATAATGTGAGTGCCCTTTACCTTAATGTTATTTAAAACACCAGCATTGAATACAGTTTCAACATTCCAGTTATACTTAGAAAAATGAACATACAAATTCTGTTCTATACCATGTGTGAATAAACCTTCCACATTTATGTGGTCCTGGAGAGTTGATCTGCAATGACATTCTAAACCTTTTATATGTTTGCTGTCAAAATTGTAGTCTTGGAATTGCAGATTCCACCGGATTAGTTTGCTGCTTGTGCTCTTTACCTGGTTCAACCACTGTAAAGGTGAGCGGGGTTTTTTTATTTTCTGCAGCATGTTCTATTTCTGCAAGCCCTTTTATTTCCACCTTGGTTTTTATCTTGTGTACAGACCATTTGTTTCCAACAATTTACCTTTGGTTTAAGATCTATACCAGTTACTTTATTTAACCTTCTGAACACAGAGAATCTTAAGATGTTGCCCACTTTGGAGACCCAGATGACAGGGAAGCTCAAGGACTTTCTGGTGATACAATCAGTCCAAGGTCTAGCACAGAGGTGTCAAACTCATTTGTTACAAGGGCTGGATCTAACACAAGTTACCAGAGATATAAACTTTAGAAAGATGATTTCAGATGCCAAATGGCAATAGGCTTGATTGGATTAGGTGTGATATACAAAGGGGTAGTAGGCATGGAGATATCATCACTGGTAATGAGAAAGGAAACCTAGGTCTCCATTTGGTACAGGAGGATTCAGTCCAGGAAGATGCAAAGAATAAATGGACATAAGTCTGAAGAAGTGAGTAGTGACACAAAAGCTCATACCCTGCCACAAATGTTGTTAGTCTTCAAGGTGCTACTGTACTCTTACTCTTTCTACAGCTATAAGAAACCACAATATTCAAAAACCAGTGGGGGGTATTTTAACCTTCCAGGACATTCAATTGCTGACCTAAGAGTAGCAGTTCTCTTACAAAGGAATTTCAAAGGGAGATTCAAAAGAGAGACTGCTGAATTGCAACTCATAATGAAGCTCAATGCATCGTCCTGGGCCGAATTGAGATCTAGGTTTCTTCTCTTATTACTAATGGCTGCTATTCTTATTTGGGATCTGAAATCACTTCAGTCTCCAAGATATCAGGACAGATGGACTCACATTCTAGCTGTATCTGAAGAAGTGAGCAGTAACTCATAAAAGCTCATGCCCTAAACAAATTTTGTTAGCCATTAAGGTGCTACTGGACTCTTGCTCCCTTCCACTAATAAAGATTGCAACTTGTGTTGTTAGGTTTCTTTTATTTATTTATTTATTTATT
>NW_015174921.1:0-1933 GCF_001447785.1 Gekko japonicus
TGGACTCTATGGCATTTTACCCTACTGAGAGAGGAAGCCGAACAGATCTTAGCAGCTGCATTCCGGCCTCAGGGTTGGTTCAGGCACACCAGGATAGTGTCGCTTCGAGTCTTCTTCCTCACAGACTCGATCTCCGCCTCCATTGAAAACCAGCGGGTTTGGGGTGATAGGGGAAGCTCTTGAGGGGGGCGGTTCTCGATCCACGATGACTGATTGGCACAGGGAGTCTCAGCTGGCGAACCAGTCCCTTTTCAATACTCAGCAGTACCGGGATGGCGGAAACTTCTGTTCTTTCGTGAAGCCCTCCATCTTAGGAGACCCATTTTGTTGACGTGCAGACTCTAATCTGGGAGAACCGGGTTTGATTCCCCACTCCTACCCGCTCCTCCTCATGCAGCTGCTGGGGTGACCTGGGGTCACTCACAAGCTCTCTCAGAGCTGTTCTCTCAAGGGCAGTCCTCGAAAGAGCTCTCTCAGCCCCGCCTACCTCACAGGGTGTCTGTTGTGGGGAGGGGGAGGGAAAGGAGATCGTAAGCTGCTCTGAGACTCCTTCGGGTAGTGAAGGAGAGGGTAAAAATCCAATCCCTTCTCTTCTTACAGGCCACCTCACTAAGTCTGAGATTTTCTGTTTTAAACGGTGGCCTTGTCGCTACATCTGATGCTTCCCTCTTTCATCAGAGGACTGGACTAGGCTTTCTTTTTTGCACAACCTAAAGCAAGTATTTTTGCCAGCTTGCATGCTGTAGCCAGGGCAGAAATGAATCGACCCACCTCAAATTCCCAAACACGGCTGTCGCAACAGAGACATCTTGACAAACCCGGACATGCCGAATCTGTGCACAGGAATCCCAAGTTGGGGCCCAAAGATGCAGCAATGGCCTTTTAGTCCCATTTGGCTGCTTTTCCTTTGGTGTTTTAGGTGGAAAATACGGGTTCTGAAGTGCTGCTTTGCAATCGCTAAAAAAAAAAATCACATAAAAACCAAAACTTGGGGGGGGGGGGATGAAAATATGGCAGTTAAAGTACGAGAAATTAAAGCTGGAATATAAGGTCCGATTGGTCAATGGTCTTTTTCAGAATTCTGGATTTCATGGAACAGTTGAGAAGCCAGACCCGGGTACCACCAATGTTCCCTCTAAGCTGAGTCAGTGTGAGCTAGCTCACAGTTCTTTAGCCTCTGGCTCACAATTTTTTGTCTTAGCTCAGGCAGGATGGCTCCAGAGCAGACTAACTTATGCAGCAGCCAAATCGCTCGCTCTCAACTTTAATGCCAGTGGCTCACAGAGTAGAATTTTTGCTCACTAGACTCCACAACTTAGAGGGAGCATTGGGTACCACTAGGGCCCAGTCTGCATCTAGCATTTGCTCCTCTGTTATACCAAACCCACACTGGAACAGAAATTCCCCGTCTACATTGCATGTCACTTTCACTTTGATTGAGTGTCACATATCCAGACTGCATGCTGCTTTCACTTTGTTTGTTCTCTGGGTTTATGGTGGCTGTCTGCATAGATTCATGGCCGTTTTATGGCCATTTGGGGGGTGACTCTGCAGTCAGTACGGTGTTGGCCCAGGGTAGTTGAATGTGGTTTTTTTCTTCTTCTTTATTTAAAGATTTTTATTGTTTTTAGACAAAAGGTTAACAGTAAAATGGAGAACAGTGTAAAATTATGCTTAAATACACACATCTTAACATATGCAAATTTTGCATATTATCAAGTAATTATGTTCAGAACTGCTTCTTTTTAGAGGTTTGGACAACTTACATTGTAACAAACCTCAAAACTTGTCTAATATATATATATAAAACGGGGCGGGACCTGTGATACTCGCGGGGGGGGGAGGGAGCTGCACACTTATCAGGCAGAGGAGGAAGCAGGAGGAGGAGGAGGTAAGTTCCCCCCATCCCGCCGGTTGCCCCGTCCGTCTCCGA
>NW_015174921.1:1992-9497 GCF_001447785.1 Gekko japonicus
TAAAATAATAATAATAATAGTAGTAGTAGTAGTAGTGGTGGTGGTGGTGGTGGTGGTGGTGGTGGTGGTGGCAGTAGTAGTGGTAGTAGTCGTAGTAGTGGTAGTAGTGGTAGTGGTGGTGGTGGTGGTAGTATAATATTAAAACATATATACAGTGAAGTAGCTAAACAAGGAAAATAAATAATAATAATAACGGTGCAACATACATTTGAAAAACACACTACAGGAATTAAGGATAATGTTACCATATTTGTGTACAGAAGATATGTATTCATGAGCCTTCGGTTCAATAGGTTTTGAACTGCCATCTTTTTCTGTTCCAGGTCGAATCTGTATTTGCATTTTAAAATCAGTTTCATGCTGCTGTGACGCCGTCTTTCTCTATGCTTGTTTGAATGTTGTTTGGAGAAGATTCTTTTAAAGCAGTGGGAAGGCGCAATGACAGTGGAGCCGCCCCGAAAGGATGATAAACATATGTGGACGTGCAAAAGTATGCTAGCGCTGTTGAGGTGTGAAAACGACACCAAATGTAGACAGCTTTTTTGAAGACGGAGTCAAAAAGCTGAGACACCAGTGGGAAAGACAAATGCAGATTCGGCCCAAGTGTGGGTTTGGTAAAACAACTGAGCAACTGCTAAATGCAGATTGGGCCTAGATTAATCTCCTTGAGAGTATCCCTCCACCAATGCTCCCTCTAAGCTGTGGAGTCCTGTGAGCAAAAATTCTACTTTGTGAGCTTCTGGCATTAAAGTTGTGAGCGGGCGATTGGGCCGCTGCATCAATCAGTTTGCTCTGGAGCCCTCCTTCCTGAGCGGAGACGAAAATGTGTGAGCTGGAGGCTAAAAAACGGTGAGCTGGCTCACACTAACTCAGCTTAGAGGGAACACTGCCCTCACATAATGCGCAACACACACACACACACCACTTTCCTCAGGTTCAAACAAGACAAGGCAAGACAGATGCCTCAGTAGGGGTCACCCCTTCCCCGGCACCATGATAACCCACTGATGACTTTCCTTGGCTCCCGCCAAGTGTTTTTTTAGAAAGTGGGTGGAGCCAGGTGAGAGCAGGGCTTCTGACTGGACATCGGAGATCTGATTGGCTGTGCGGATCTTTTTAAAAGTCTTTCAGTAGTAGCTAGGGATGCCAACCTTTAGGTGGGGCCTGGAGACCCCCCGGAATTACAGCTCATCTCCAGACGACATTTTCCCCTGTAGAAAATGGCTGCTTTGGAGGGCAGACTCTGTGGCCCTGTACCCCACTGAGGTCCTTGTCCTCCCCAGACTCCATCTCCACATCTCCAGGAGTTTCCCAGCCTGGATCTGGCAACTCTACCTCCCCGCAAATTCCCTTCTGGTGGCCAGGGGGGACCTGACAAACCAAGCAGTCGCTACCCCAACAGTGTTGGCAGGGCTTTTTTGGTAGAAAAAGCCCAGCAGGAACTCATTAGCATAATAGGCCACACCCAACAGCAGGAACTCATAAGCCTATTAGGCCACACCCCCATGTTACCAGAAGTGTGGTCATCCAGCCACACCCACCTTTTGCTTCTTATTCTGTTGACCTTGTTTGTGGTCAAAACCCAGGGCTTTTTTTTTTTGAGCAGGAACTCCTTTGCATGTTAGGCCACACACCCCTAATTGTAGCCAATCCTAATGAGTTTCTGCTGTTGGGTGTGGCCTATTATGCTAATGAGTTCCTGCTGGGCGTGGCCAACTTGGGAGCCAGCCGGACCTCCGTTCCTGTGCGTTCCTGCCCAAAAATAGCCGTGAGTGTTGGTTTTATTCTCTCACTCTGCTTTCCCACTGCATTTTTAAAAATTCCCTCTTCTGGTCCCTTGCACTTGGGGTGTCTCGGTGCGTGACTAGACTTCTCATGGTAGCCATTTTGTGACTGGCTCCACCTCCCATGGTGGGCATTTTGTAGTTGGCTTCACCTCACATGGTGGTTATTTTATGGTTGGCCCCACCTCTCACGGCAGCCATTTTGCGGTTGCGCCCGGCCCACCACCCTGGGTCAGAATTTCAAAGGTGCCCACAGGGTCAAATGTTGGGGGAAGGCCCTCTGCCCTACAGCTCTGCCAGTGTTCCCTCCGCAAGGGTGTAGACTTTCCAATTTCCCGGGGGGGGGGGGCTGGGGCTGGGCCAGAGGCAGGCGTGGCTTTGCGAGGGGCAAGGGTGGCCCCCGGGGGAGGCTGAGCACCTTCCTGAAAATTTCGGCGGGGGCTGCCGCCCCGCCGCCCCCACGAAGATTATGCCTGCTCCCAGTATTTTAGCCTCCGGCTCACACATTTTTGTCTTAGCTCAGGGAGGAGGGCTCCAGAGCAAACTAATTGATGCAGCAGCCAAATCCCCCGTTCACAACTTTAATGCCAGTAGCTCACAAAGTGGAATTTTTGCTCACAAGACTCCACGGTTTAGAGGGAGCATTCCAGCTCTCCCACCAAAATTTTAAAACATTCATTTCAGACAGGGAAAGGGAGTGTGTCATCCTTTTCACCCCCGCATGGTTTTGTGCCTATCAAAGCCACTCCTCCAGGAAAAGGACGGGCACCCTTCTAGTCATAGGAGTGTGCAGAGGGTAGATTTTAAAAAAACTTTTTGAAGATCTAGCCAGTTTGGTGAAGTGGTCTGGAGCGCGGACTCTAATCTGGGAGAACCGGGTTTGATTCCCCACTCCTCCTCAACATGCAGCTGCTGGTGTGACCCTGGGTCAGTCACAAGTTCTCTCAGAGCTGTTCTCTCAAGGGCAGTCAGCAAAAGAGCTCTCTCAGCCCCGCCTACCTCACAGGGTGTCTGTTGGGGGGAGGGGAAGGGAAAGGAGATTGTAAGCCGCTCTGAGATTCCTTCGGGTAGTGAAGCGCAGGGTATATATCCAGTCTCCTCTTCTACTTCCCGGGGTTTGTCTGTTCAGACTCTTAATTGGATTTCACAAAATATTTTGAAGCCACAGAGCCTCTCCGCTCCTCCACCATAAAGTGGCGGGGGGGGGGGGGGGGGTTCACTCCAGAACCATACAAGAGGAAAACCAAGACGTCCAAAAAAGACAGACTCTGTTTTCCGTAGGATCAACCCAGGGTGGGAAGGGTCAGTCATGTGGCCATCCCGTAGCTAAGAGCGCGAGATACAGGAATGGCACAAAAGTTTGGTTTCGTGAGCAGAGATGTCACAGCCACCCAGACGCGGATTTCTGCTGAAAGAACTCCCTGCCTGCCAACAGTGGCTTGAATCTGTTTCTCTTAACAGTATATTAAACAGAAATTTCAAAAATGCTTTTGAAAGCTCCATTTGTTTGCTTAACTTCGGATCTGCCGGGTGCTGGAAAAACAAGGCCTCTGTGTGTGTGTTTGTGTGTGTGTCATCCTCAGGAACAGAATCATCTTTCTGAAAGTCTTGGCTGTAGAAAAATCAAGGGAGCGGGCCTCATGGCTGCGAAGAGACGCTTGGAAGCACGTCGATGAACACCCACAGAACTCTCAGAACGAGCACTGCCAACCTCCAGGTGGTGGAACTCCAAAAACAGCATCCGTGATAAAAATAATGAAGCGTCAGTAAAGATAAGTTGCGAAAACATTTACTGACGTGTTTCTGTATTAGTCAACATGGAATGTTTCCAGCAAGAGTTGGTAAGTAGTATTTGATAAGAATTGGGATTGCTACACGCTCGGATAAAGTCTATATTGCGGAACGAATGTTCACATTGCGCAGTATTCGTCGGCGTGTGAGCGATGACTGAAGGATATTCCTTACTGAGCTACAGAAATACTTCAGTAAATGTTTTTGCAGCTTATCTTTATTGACTCTTTGTTATTTTTTTATCACGGATGTTGTTTTTGGAGTTCCACCTCTTCCCGTGATCTCGCATGTTGGCTGCCAACCTCCAGGTGGCGGCTGGAGGTCTCCCGGGATTACAACCAATCTCCAGGCATGATGCCCCGTTGAAGCCCCTCCCCTCTTCCAACCCCGCCCTCCCCAGGCTCCTCCCACTAAATCTCCAGGTATTTCCCAACCTGGCGCTGGCAACCCTCCTCACAACCCAGTAACATGATTCCAGATTTTGAGGGGTGTTAAATGTCAGAGGTCCAGGCACCCGCCCCCCCAACCCCTATCATTTGTGATGGCTCCTCTAATCATTGTAATTTTTATTATTATTCATTCCATTTATAAATCGCTTAGGTAAAGGTAGAGGTTTCCCTTGCTCGAAAGCCAGTCGAGTCCGACTCTAGGGCTGCGGTGCTCATCTCTGTTTTCAAGCCGAAGAGCCAGCGCTGTCCAAAAACGTTTCCGTGGTCATGTGGCCGGCATGACTAAACACCGAGGCGCACAGAATGCTGTTACCTTCCCACCGAAGTGGTACCTATTTATCTACTTGCAATTTCTTGCTTTCGAACTGCTAGGTTGGCAGGAGCTGGGGTCAGAGAGGGGGGCTCACTCCGTCATGCGGCACACTCGGGTCTCGAACTGCTGAACTACTGACCTTCCACAGCCTGCAGTTCAGCGTCTTAACCACTTGAGCCACTGCAGCTCCTTATAAATCGCTTATCCCCTACAATGTAAGGCTCTAGGCGGCGTACAACCATTAAAAACCATAAATGATAAATAAATGTGAATAATAAATAAATTAATTTAAAACAAGTTAAGAACCCAAACCGAAAAAGGATGACTACTTTATATCAGATGGCATCTGACAGTTTCTTCGCTACCCTGTTCCGGACTGCGTCGCTGACTTGCGGGCAGGTGAGAAGAGGGCCGAAGCGAGGATGGAGGAAAAAGGAGGAGGAGGAGAAGAGGAGGGTGCCGGCTACGATGGAACCGTCACTGTCCTCAACCAAAGGCTGGTAGAATGTCTCTTGCCTTACAGGCCCTGCGGAACTTCAGTAAGTCCTGCAGGGCCCTGGTGGTCTTTGGCAGAGAGTTCCACAAGGCTGGGGCCAGAACCGAAAAGGCCCTGGCCTTGGTCGAGGACAGCTGGATGTCTTTAGGGCCAGGGACCAATACGGGAGAACAAAACCCGGCCTCTCTGTGGAGAATCAGGTAGTGATGCTTGGATTTCATTAAGGATCCCCACTCTTAACTTTCACCCTTACTTTGAGCACTAGCGGAGGGGGGAGGTGCACGGCTTCAGCATCCTTGAAGGTTTGCCGCTCTTATTTGGGGAATTCCTGGAGATCTCGAGGGTGGAGCGTTGGAAGGTCAGGGCTTGGAAAAGGCAGGGACCGTCAGCGGCCACGATAAGGCCCATACAGTCCACTTCCCAAAGCAGCTATTTTCCTCCAGGAGAACTGATCTCTCCAGTCTGGAGACCAGTTGTGATTCCTGGAGCTCTCCAGGAAACACCTGGAGGCTGGCAAACCTGGTGCCTTGAGTATTTCTGTATCCCCAGGGCTTTTTTTTGTAGAAAAAGCCCAGCAGGAACTCATTAGCATAATAGGCCACACCCAAACAGCAGAAACTCATTAGCATATTGGGCCACACCCCTGACAGCACAGCTCATTGGCATATTAGGCTGCACCCCCACGTTACCAGAAGTGTGCTCACCCAGCCACACCCACCTTTTGCTTCTTATTCTGTTTACCTTGCTTGTTGTCCAAACCCAGGGCTTCTTTGTAGCAGGAACTCCTTTGCATGTTAGGCCACACACCCCTAATATAGCCAACCCTAATGAGTTTCTGCTGTTAGGTGTGGCCTATTATGCTAATGCGTTCCTGCTGGGCGTGGCCAACTTGGGAGCCAGCCGGAACTCCGTTCCTGTGCGTTCCTGCCCAAAAATAGCCCTGTGTATCCCTTTGCACAATCTAGCAAAACAGCAAAAACAAGAAAATACCAAAACAAAAAATTAGGCAGACGAGTTCACATTTATGCAGGAAGCAGTATTTCGTTTCCCCTTTTCTCTAATTTTTCTCTTAGCACAGAATACACAGCCCCGGTGCTGGGGATTGGGGGGGGGGGGGGGAATAATAATAGACAATACCAGCAGCCCTGAGTGAAGCATGCTTCCCCGGAAAGCCGGGGAGGGCTGGGTAAGGTCCCCTCTTCACCGACAGCCACATGCCTCAGCCACCATATCGGGGTACATCTTAACTTTCAGCCCTTGGTCGTTAGTGAAGGTCAAAATGACGCTTTGGGAGTATTTCACGGGGACGCAGAAAGGGGCGCGCTGAAGCGGGAGGCCCTGTTCGTGCATGCGCAGCAGGAAGAGAGTGTGGCTGTAGTAGTCGGTGATACGGGTGGACAGGGGGCTTCGGCAGGGCCCGACGCAGTTGTTGGCGTGGTACCATTCGGGCAGAATGATGTAGCCCATGGAGACCAGGTCTATCCTGAGCTCTCTCAGTTGACAGTAGTCCTCCTGCGGCTGGGTGCTGCGGTTTGCCCGCGGCGCCTTCCTCGACTCCCACCAGTGCCCCCGCACGGCCTGCAGGGCCTTCAGCAGCAAGAGGCTGTGGAGCTTCCTCAGGCGACTCGTTCCCTCCTGTGGGCCTGTCGCCCTGGAGTCGCCCCCGGCCGTCCCTGAGGTGGACCCGGAAGGGTAGTAGCAGGACGCGAGGAGATGATGGAAGAGGCCGTCGTTTGTTTGGAAGGACGGGATGCCCTTCAGCTCCCGGATGACGGAGCTCAGTTTCTCCAGCAGTTGCCATAGCAACCTCCCCTCCAGGTACCGCTGGCCCAGGTCTTGCTCCATCAAGGCCTGGCTGTCCTCGGGGAAGAGGACCACCAAGTGGTCCTCGGACTTGACCAGCCACTCCAAGGCCACCTCTTCCGACAGGTTGAAGGACCAGTGTGGGAGGGCCTCCACCGTGTCAAAGTCCAACTGGAGGCGCGACCTGGCGGCGGGAGGCAGCTTCCCAAACGGCCACAACACCCGATTGACAAACTGAGAGAGGGCCTCTAAGAACTGTCCGGTGCTGAGGGGAGGTGCTGGCGCCGATATATTCTGGTGGCCAGTTGTGGTGTTGACAGGGGGTTCGGCTACGCCGAAGGCCGGCAAGCTGCTGTGAAGGAGAAAAACACAATTCGTGAAATGGTCGTGACCATGATTGTTGTTATGGAATGTTCTTAGAATCGTAGAATGTTAGAGTTGGAAGGGACCTTGCAGGTCATCTAGTCTGCGGGAGCATAGCCGAATGATAGCCCTACAATATACCTGAAAGATGGTCGTCCAGCCACCGCTTGAAAACGTCCAGCAAAGGAGCCTCCACCACCTCCCGAGGCAGTCTGTTCCACTGCTCAGCCACTCTTACAGTTAGGAAGTTTCTCCTGATATTTAGCCGGTAGCGACTCCCTTGTAATTTCCACCTATTAGATCTAGTCTTTCAATCCGGAGCAAGAGAGAATAGATCTGCTCCATCTTCTACATGACAGCCCTTCAAATACTTGAAGACTGCAATCATGTTCCCTCTAAGGCTTCTCTTTCCCAGGCTAAACAAACCCAACTCTTTCAGCCTTTCCTCATAAGACTCGGATTCCATCCCTCTCACCATCCTGGTTGCCCTCTTCTGGACACGCTCG
>NW_015174921.1:9767-24541 GCF_001447785.1 Gekko japonicus
CTTCGCAGTCACATCGCACTGCAGGCTCATGTTTAGCTTGTGATCAACCAGAACACCTAGATCCCTTTCACATGTGCTGCTGTCAAGCCAAGTCCCTCCCATTCTATATCTGTGCCTTTGATTTTTTTGTACCTAAATGTAGGACTTTGCACTTATCTCTACTGACATTCATTTTATTTGTCTCCGCCCACTGTTCCCGCCTATCGAGATCATTTTGAATCCTGACTCTGTCTTCTTCAGAATTAGCAATCCCGCCCAGGTTTGTGTCATCTGCAGATTTGATAAGCATCCCCTCTATGTCTTCCTCCAGGCCATTTATAAAAACGTTGAACAATACCGGGCCCAGGACCGAGCCCTGCGGCACTCCACTCGAGACTTCCCTCTTGCTCAACTCTCTCTGCGCTCGGCTCTCTGCCCGTTGAATGGGTACCTCAGTAGGGATGCTAGCCTTCAGATGGGACCTAGGGACCCCCTGAAATTACAGCTCATCCCTAAATTACAGCTCATCCCATGAGGCAATCACAAACCGGAAATGGGAGAAAACTCATTTTTGCTACTTGATTTAGAGCACGCTTGAAAACAAGTTTTTGCCTGGGTCCTATCGGATTCGGCCCGAATCTCCCTCCACTGTCACTCTAGCCATTTCCCTTGCCTTTGGTGTCGTGGTTAGGAGTGTGGGCTCTAATCGGGGAGAACTGGGTTTGATTCCCCACTCCTCCACATGCGGCTGCTGGTGTGACATTGGGGCCGTCATAAGTTCCTTCAGAGCTGTTCTCTCAAGGGCAGTCCTCGAGAGAGCTCTCTCAGCCCCACCTACCTCACAGGGTATCTGTTGTGGGGAGGGGAAGGGTAAGAAGATTGTAAGCCGCTCTGAGACACCTCTGGGTAGTGAAGGGCGGAGTATAAATCCAATCATCTCCATCTCCTCCTCCTCCTCCTCCTCCTCTTCTTCGTCCGCAGCCCCACAGTAAACCAAGGGGCTACCTGGGCTCTAACACCTGAGAGATGGCACCTGGGAGTTCCAAAGTTTTGTCGCCGTGACTGAAAAGGCCTTCTCGGGTTTGTCACCTCTCTAGCCTCAGATGGCAGTGTACTCAATAGGGTTGCCAGCCCTCCCCCTCCGCTGGAGGCAGGGGATCCCACGTTGCCAGGTCCCACCCCCTCTGGCCTGTGGGGGAGCTTACCAGAGGCAGGAGGGAGGCTCAGGCTACGTCGCCAGTGACATCACAGCAACACTCCGGCCTCTGGGCAAAAACTCTATGGTAGAACTCATTTTTTACTATAGAGCTTTTGCCCAAATATCAGAGCGTCACCATCAGGGCTATTTTTGGGCAGGAACGTACAGGAACGGAGTTCCGGATGGCTCCCGAGTTGGCCACGCCCAGCAGGAACTCGTTAGCATAATAGGCCACACCCAACAGCAGAAACTCATTAGGATTGGCTACATTAGGGGTGTGTGGCCTAACATGCAAAGGAGTTCCTGCTACAAAAAAGCCCTGGGTTTTTACAACAAACAAGGTAAACAGAATAAGAAGCAAAAGGTGGGTGTGGCTGGATGACCACTCTTCTGGTAACATGGGGGTGCGGCCTAATGTGCTAATGAGCTGCGCTGTCAGGGGTGTGGCCTAATATGCTAATGAGTTCCTGCTGGGATTTTTCTACAAAAAAAGCCCTGGTCACCGTGATGGCACAACGTGATAACATAACTTCCGGTACACAGTAGAAGTGACGTCGCCATGGGACATGGCCATCCTAGTATCCAAAGAATGGCCTCTGAATTCCTCTGCACAGGTGAGCAACATCAAATAGACAGCACAACTCACCTGGGCTTTAGGTATGGCGCTGTATCCAGCACACCTTTGGCAGCAAGGAAGGAAGAGGACGTGGCAGCAGCCCCCTCAGGCCTTTGTTGGGCCACCAGCAGCACGGACGGGGTCATGCGGGTGAAACATTTTTCATCAAAGCCAAAAAGTAAATCCTGTGCCTCCTGGGGCGAAAGGGCCACATCTGTGGAGGGAGTGGGAGAGAAGGAAAATGTTAATGGAGAAACAGGCAAGAAAGGTAGTCTCCCCTTGGGAAGGTTTGTCATAGGCTGATTCCGCACTAGAGCTGCCTCGATGTTGCGCCGCCGTTTGCCCCGATACTGTTGGTCAATTTCACACCCGAAGCTGCGGGGCAGCCTTTTGACTCGCGGCTTCGCCCGATTTCCCCCGCAGTTTCGTGATCCTGTTTTTTGAGGATCACGAAACTCCGGAGGAAATTGGGCGAAGCCGCAGGTCAAATGCAGCCCCGCGGCTTTGGGTGTGAAATTGACCAATACTATCGGGGCAAACGGCGGCGCAACATCGAGGCAGCTCTAGTGCGAAATCAGCCATAATAATATTACATGCCACCCCCTGAGCCAATTAATTGGACTAGGGTCCATTCTGCAACTGGCATTCGCTCCACATTTTATCAGGACTCGACCTGGTTCCCCCTTGCCTCAGAATATCTGTTTTCATTGCATTGCCTCGGATCTTGGTTTCTGCATTGGCTCGAGTCAGCTTGCCATCTCTTTTGTTTTCATTGGTGTGCCGATTTCCCTGCTATTTATTTATTTTCATCCCCCTGGGGGGAGGTTTTTATTGTTTTTTTGTTACACATTACGAAACGACAACAGAAAATATAAGGAAGGGAACTACATCTAGGGGATAAAGAAAAAGACCCACGACTAACTAAAAACCCAAGAGTAGGAGATCATACATCAGCTCATCTTGACACCATGCTCTTTTCAAAAAGCTACTCATAATTCTCCCAGATTAGAGTCCATGCACTTGACCACTACACTAAACTGGCTCATTGGTTTTGGGGATAATGGTCTTAATTGTTCTTAATTATTGGATGGATGTGTTTTTAATTCATTATTTATAGATTTTGCTGAAATGGAAATGCGAATAGAAAAATGAAACAAGATAGGGGAATTCTCCCATCTCTCAACAGAAGGGTGAATCACCTCTCCTAGATTATTTAAGAACATAAGAACATAAGAGATGCCAATGTTGGATCAGGCCAAAGGCCCATCCAGTCCAACACTCTGTATCACACAGTGGCCAGAAATACCAGTGCCATCAGGAGGTCCACCAGTGGGGCCAGGACATTAGAAGCCCTCCCACTGTTGACCCCTCCCCCAAGCATCAAGAAGACAGAGCATCACTTGCCCCAGAGTCCCTATCTATACCTTGTGGCTAATAGCTACTGATGGACCTCTGCTCCATATGCTTATCTAATTCCCTTTTGAAGCCGTCCATGCTTGTAGCCGCCACCACTTCCTGTGGCAGTGAATTCCAAGTGTTAATCACTCTTTGGGTGAAGAAGTACTTCCTTTTATCCGTTCTAACCCGACCGCTCAGCAATTTCATGGAGTGCCCATGAGTTCTAATTGTAAGTTCTAATAGTAGGAGCTGGTGCTGGCCACCATGTGAGACAGGATGCTGGACTAGATGGACCACTGGTACATTTTATTCCCATCCACCCTCCAAGGAGGAGAGGGCATGGTACTTTGTCCCGTCCTGTTCTTATCCTCAAAAGCCAGTGCAGTAGCTTAGGCAGATAGTGTCCGGCTGGCTACCACTGAATGAGTGAGGATTCAAACCCAGAACTCCCCAGTCATAGCCTAACTCACAGGTCCCTACACCAATTCTTCTTGATCAAGCTCTTTTATAAATACTTGTATTAAAAATAATTACAATTTAAAAGAAATTTGCTGCATTAACCATGCACCTTTTCCCAATCCAGGTGGAGAAAAACTACTTAGAAGTATTTCAAATAGTTCTTCTAATGTAAGAATAAGAGGAAATTGTTTTCAGAAGTACTCCCAGTGGTACTTTACTCCATGTAGATTATCCAAAATCTCAGGAGATTCCAAGACATGTTGGAAATATGTGTTCTTTCAAGAACACTGAACTACCTCACATTCCCACCACAAATGAAACAATTTGTAGTGGGAATTGTGAGGTAGTTCAGTGTTCTTGAAAGAAAGAGGAAACATTATAATAGGCTGTTATTTGCAACCAACTCCCGTGATCTACTTATTGAATGAAGCCCATCTTAAAATTAGAAGAAGAAGAGATTGGATTTATACCCCGCCCTTCACTTGGAGTCTCAGAGCGGCTTACAAACTCCTTTCCCTTCCCCTCGACACAGGGTGGGTGGGGCTGAGAGAACTCTGACACAAACTGCTCTTTCAGGAACAGCTGTGCCAGAGCTTGTGACTGACCCAAGGCCACATCAGCAGGTGCAAGTGGAGGAGTGGGGAATCAAACCCGGTTCTCCCAGATTAGAGTCCACACACTTAACCACTACACCAAACTGGTTAGAAAAACAATATGTGATTTTTGTTAAAGCATTTACTTATTGCTGCCAGAATGATATTAGAACGATTCTGGAAACAGCAAACAAACCCAGCCAAACTACAAAATATGGAATTCCCTGCCAGAGAATGTAGGGATGGCCACAGGAATAAACGGCTTTAAAAGGAGATGAGATAGATTCATGGAGGACGGATCTCTCAGTAGCTACGAGCCATTGGTGACTGAGGGGAACCTCCACATTCAGAGGCACGAATCAGTGGAAGGCCTCGGCCTCTCTGCCCTGTTGTTGGCCCTCCAGAGGAACTGGTTGGCCACTGTGTGAGACAGGATGCTGGACTAGATGGACCACTGGTCTGATCCAGCAGGGCTCTTCTGATGTCCTTATGAAGGCCTTGGCCTCTATGCCTTGTTGTTGGCCGTCCAGAGGAACTGGTTGGCCACTGTGTGAGACAGGATGCTGGACTAGATGGACCACTGGTCTGATCCAGCAGGGCTCTTCTGATGTCCTTATGAAGGCCTTGGCCTCTATGCCTTGTTGTTGGCCGTCCAGAGGAACTGGTTGGCCACTGTGTGAGACAGGATGCTGGACTAGATGGACCACTGGTCTGATCCAGCAGGGCTCTTCTGATGTCCTTATGAAGGCCTTGGCCTCTATGCCTTGTTGTTGGCCGTCCAGAGGAACTGGTTGGCCACTGTGTGAGACAGGATGCTGGACTAGATGGACCACTGGTCTGATCCAGCAGGGCTCTTCTGATGTCCTTATGAAGGCCTTGGCCTCTATGCCTTGTTGTTGGCCGTCCAGAGGAACTGGTTGGCCACTGTGTGAGACAGGATGCTGGACTAGATGGACCACTGGTCTGATCCAGCAGGGCTCCTCTGATGTTCTTATGACAGCTGTTAGAAAAGGTTTGGTTTGTTAATTACAATGACTAAAAGTACAACTTACAAATATATGGTTGTGAAAACTATGTGGAAGTTTTGCTGCCCTTTATACAACACTGGAATCAGCTTCATTTGATTTCAGCCAATAAGGTGGAGATACTAAAGTGTCTATAGAATAAGGGTCAATAAGTATACTATTAAACCTTGGTCTTTCTTTTGTAACTTATTAATTCTTGGAACTGAAGTGTTATAAAAGAAAATCGGAAATCTTTCTCTCTTCCGTACATCGAAATCTTCTCTTTTGCTGTGTAACTCTATTACATAAATTTTAAAAGTTTTAATCCATTCATCAGATGGCTAGTTGACTAAATGTCCCATCTATCATTACCCATATTAATAAAATTAATTAAAAACAATAATTAAGAACAACAAACGCATAGTAACAACTAAAAGAAACAGGAGATCACACTGGGACCCAAGTTCAAATCCTCGCTCAGACACGAAGCTCATTGCGTGATCTTGGGCCCGTCACTGTCAGCTCAACCTACCCCACAGGGCTGTTGTGATGATAAAAGAGAAGACAGGAGAAATAACTATGGCACTATGAGCTCCTTGAAGGGAAGCAGGATAAAATTATAACTGAAAGGCAGACATTGCTTTTTTTCCTGCTCTTTATGGCATGCAGATATTCAGTACTGCACCAAGTCAGTGGTGTTTAGGCAGTGGAGTCCTTTGGGGGGGGGGTCTCCCCTCGAGACCGTACCCCTATTGCTGTGACGCCGGATGACCAAGGAGACTTGGAAGCTGAGCTGGCCTGGGATACTCCTTCTCGACACCAGTGAGCCCTTGAGGATGAGGTACCGTGTTGCCCCGGAGAGGCAGATAATCTGGAGGGCAGGGTGGGAATGAGAGAAGAGGCAAATTTTAAAATCAAGAGCTAAGGCAGAGGCAGGCCCCTAGGTACGGTGGGGCTTTGGGGGGTTCTGCCCTCTTTCTTAAAGGCACAGCCCCACAGGAATTTCTCCTGTAAACGTTTTTTTTCCAATAATTAAAAGCGTGCGCTCCTTTAAGCAGAGTGGGACGTTGTAGTGGACTAATTTCCGCATGGAGCAAGGGGGTTGGAGTAGGTGACCTCTATGAACCCTTCCAACTCTGTGTCAAGAAACCGCCCTCCTTTAAGAGAGTTTTTCTGCTGAAGTGTTAGCTTTCTTGACTGTAGAAGTCATCACCCCCACCTGCTGGCTTGTTATCAGAATGGTTGCTTTTGCTGGCAGGCATGATTAATTTGCAGCAGCTGAGAACTCTCATCAAAAGTGCTTGCAATTTAGAAAGTGATACACTTTCGCCTGGATCTGGCCCACTAGACTGCATTTTCCGGAAGAGGGCAAGATAAGACCCTGATCCTGGAAGCCCCCAAACGATGGGGAGGCTGGGCTGCCAACTCTGGGTTAGCAAATTCCTGGGGATTTGGGGGTGGGATCTGGGACGTGATGTCACATCCTTGCTCCTGGCTCCACCCCCAAAGTCCCCAGATATTTCCTGAGTCGGACCTGGCAACCCTGTCCTCTGTTCGTGGAAGGTCCCTCGACTTGTCGTAAGCAGGGGTCATTTCGTAGAAAAAGAGGTGCAGGAGCTCATTAGCATAACTCATTAGCATACCTTATTTGCATATGCCACGCCCCCTGAGATCACCGGAAGTGTGTCAGAAGGCAACACCCACCGCTCAGGCTCCACTGGACTGTTTTGGATTGCTAGCTATTGGCGGGGGGGGGGGACATGCAGATCTGTCCTCGCAGAGGAGGGAGAGCTTGTACCTGAATAAAACTTGGTCTTAAAGGTGCCACTGGACTGTTTTGGACCAGGGGGCCGGGGGGAGCTCTGCAACTTACCTGGCTGCTTCTTGCTCTGACTGAGGGCTGCTGGGAGCAGGGGGTGGGGCTTGTTGCATGTGCCCGCCCCCTGGGCTCTTTACTGCTGGAGCTCCGCTCCTGTGCGCTCCTGCAGGAAATGACCCCTGGTCGTAAGAAATAGCCATGGATCTCACCCGCTCCTCCCAGATACTCTTTTGAGCTTACCTGCTTTTGATGGAGGCCTTCCCCTCCCACGAGGAACTTCTCCCTGGGGCTAGTGGTCGCACCTTCCTTTCTCCCGTGGTAGAAGATGAGGAAAGCCAGCTGCAGAGAGCCAACTTGTGGCTCCACGTCCTCTGGGAAGGTCAGCTGAAACCTCAGCTTCGTCTCAGCCTTCCATTGAACTGTGGGAAGAGAAGGAACCGCGTGGTCAAACCAGACCTTTGTGCTAGAACCACGCATCATTCCAAAGGACAAACAGAATCATTTAGAAGAAGGAGAGATTGGATTTATACCCCGCCCTTCCCCTCCCTACAACAGGCACCCTGTGAGGTAGGTGGGGCTGAGAGAGCTCTGACAGAAACGGCTCTTTTTCAAGAACAGCTGTGCCAGAACTATGGCTTGCCCAAGAAGAAGAGGAGAAGAGATTGGATTTATACCCCACCCTTCACTACCCAAAGGAGTCTCAGAGCGGCTCACAAACTCCTTTCCCTTCCCCTCCCCACAACAGACACCCTGTGTGGTAGGTGGGGCTGAGAGAGCTCTGACAGAAACGGCTCTTTTTCAAGAACAGCTGTGCCAGAACTATGGCTTGCCCAAGGTCATCTCGCAGCTGCAAGTGGAGGAGTGGGGAATCAAACCCGGTTCTCCCAGATTAGAGTCCGCGCACTTCACCACTACACCAAACTGGCTTATAATAGAATAGCTTTAAATGCTTCGTTGTTAATGCACCAGTAGTGATTTTTGAGCCTTGGCCCAGATAGCCCTTCTCATCAGACCTCGAAAGCTAAGCAGGATTTGGCCCTGGCTAGTATTCGGAAGGGAGACCACCAAGGAATACCATGGTCGTGGCCAAGGAGGCAGGCAATGGCTAGCCACCTCTGGACGTCTCTTGCCTTGAACACCCGATGGGGATCACTATGAGTCAAGTGCGACTGGACCGCAAAAGCAAAAAGAGTTATTGAATGGATTTTGATACCTTCCTGAATAAGAATTGAAGATAAATAATTTTTAACAATGTGTACATAAGAACATAAGAACATAAGAGACGCCAATGTTGGATCAGGCCAATGGCCCACCCAGCCTAGCACTCTGTGTCACACAGTGGCCAGAAATACCAGGTGCCATCAGGAGGTCCATGAGTGGGGCCAGGACATTAGAAGCCCTCCCACTGTTGACCCCCCCCAAGCACCAAGAAGACAGAGCGTCACTTGCCCCAGAGCCCCTATCTATACCTTGTGGCTAATAGCCACTGATGGACCTCTGCTCCATATGCTTATCTAATTCCCTTTTGAAGCCGTCCATGCTTGTAGCCGCCACCACTTCCTGTGGCAGTGAATTCCAAGTGTTAATCACTCTTTGGGTGAAGAAGTACTTCCTTTTATCCGTTCTAACCCGACCGCTCAGCAATTTCATGGAGTGCCCACGAGTTCTTGTATTGTGAGAAAGGGAGAAAAGTACCTCTTTCTCTACCTGCTCTTTCCCATGCATAATCTTATAAACCTTGATCATGTCACCCCTCAGTCGGCTTTTGTGTATTGTGTATTAAACTATAAATGATTCTACGAGAGTACAGCGCAAATCTCTCATATCTATCTCAGGCATTATTCCAAATATCCTCCAAGGAGACTAGAGGGGTGTGAAAGATGTATATAGTGATATGCAAAAGAAATCTGGATATCTAAATATGGTTACGATGCCAGGATAACAGTGTGGTCCTTCCTCACACGGCTGCTGTAAAAACAAAACAATTTCATATGAAAAGCACTTTCGGGACTCTGGAATGGGAAGTAGAGTAGAGAAGAGAAGAGATTGGATTTATACCCCACCCTTCACTACCCAAGGGAGTCTCAGAGCAGCTTACAAACTCCTTTCCCTTCCCCTCCCCACAACAGACACCCTGTGAGGTAAGTGAGGCTGAGAGAGCTCTGAGAGAAACGGCTCTTTTCCAAGAACAGCTGTGCCAGAACTATGGCTTGCCCAAGGTCACCCAGCAGCAATCTAATCTGGGAGGACCGGGTTTGATTCCCCACTCCTCCACTTGCACCTGGCTGGATGACCTTGGGCAAGCCATAGCTCTGGCCCAGCTGTCCTTGAAAAACAGCCTTTTCTGTCAGAGCTCTCTCAGCCCCACCTGCCTCACAGGGTGTCTGTTGTGGGGAGGGGAGGGGAAGGGAAAGGAAAGGAGTTTTTCAGCCGCTCTGAGATTCCTTCAGGTAGTGAAGGGTGGGGTATAAACCCAATCTCCTCCTCCTCCTCCTCCTCCTCCTCCCTCTTCTAAATGGACTGTCCTGAGTCAGACCTCGGATCCATCCTCCGCCATCTTGTTTCCTCCGCCTGGCAGTGTTTTGCTGGGCTCAGGAACCAAAAGGCCTTCCCCCCACACTGAGGATCTTTTCTGCAGGCCGTTTAGGGGCTCTGACCACTGAGCTGTTGCCTCTCCCCAAAGAACCTGCTGCCTTCTCCCACATCAGACCTTGGACCCGTCCCGGTCACCTTGTCTTAGGGCTGCCAGGTCGTCCCCCCCCCGGCCACCAGCAGGGTCACGCGGGCAGGGCAGCCAGACCCAGGGGCTTAGTGAGTTCCCTTCTTCATTCCAATGATTCTGAGCTTGCCTTTTTGTCAGGGTGGGGCCATCCAGGTTGCCATCTTCCAAGTGGTGCCTGGGAAACCTCCCAGAACCGATACTGCTTCCTAGATGACAGGGACGAATCCCACAGGAGAAAAGGGCTTCCCTGGACAGTGAATTCTACGGCATTGTACCCCACCTGAGCTCCCTCCTCTCCCAAAGCCCTCCCATCCCGAGGATCCACCTCCCAAAGCTCCAGGAATCCCCCAGCCCAGAGCTGGCAACCCCCGGGGTATCCCCATTTCTCCCTCTTCCCTTAGTTATTAGCTGCGCAGATTAAGAAAAGGCTGTTTGCTCACACAGGGGAGGGAAAGGAAGAAACGGTGGGCTCCCCCAACCCCCCCCCCCAGCTGCAAGCACAGAATCTTCATACTTTGTATTAGGCAGAAAAGAACAGCCAGAAACTGCTGACTTTCTGCCTGGGAGGCAGGGGTTAAAGGTACAGGGCCTGGGAAGAAGGAGAAGGAGAAGAAGAAGACGAAGAAGAAGAAGAAGAAGGAGGAGGAGGAGGAGGAGGAGGAAGAGGAAGAAGAAGAAGAAGAAGAAGAAGAAGAAGAAGAAGAAGAAGAAGAAGAAGAAGAAGAAGAAGAAGAAGAAGAACTACCCGAAGGAGTCTCAGAGCGGCTTACAGTCTCCTTTGCACTGCACGTCCCACAACAGGCACCCTGTGAGCAATGTTCCCTCTAAGCTATGGAATCCTTTGAGCAAAAATTGTACTTCATGAGCTCCTGGCATTAAAGTTGTGAGCAGGTGATTTAGCTGCTGCATACCTTAGTTTGCTCTGGAGCCCTCCTTCCTGAGCTAAGGCAAAAATGTATGCGCCGGAGGCTAAAAAACTGTGAGCTGGCTCACACTAACTCAGCTTAGAGGGAACACTGCCTGTGAGGTAGGTGGGGCTGAGAGAACTCTCTCTCGAGGACTGCCCTTGAGAGAACAGCTCTGAGAGAGTTTGTGACTGACCCAAGATCACACCAGCAGCCGCATGTGGAGGAGTGGGGGAATCAAACCTGGTTCTCCACGCTCCTAACCGCCACAGCAAACTGGCTCTAGAAAAGCCACCTGACTTTGCAGTAAAAACACATCCCAGACCTATCGATCGCATTTTGGATCCCACCCGTTCCTCCAACAGAGGTGCCAATCTCCAGGTGGGACCTGGAACTCTCCTGGAATTACGTTTGATCTTCAGATGAAGGAGATTGGTTCCCCCCCCGGAGGAGAAGGCTGCTTTGGAGGGTGGATGCAGGGGCATCGTACCCCTCCGAGGTCCCTTCCCCTCCCCAAAACCTTCCTCCCCCAGATTCCACTCCAAAACTCCAGGAATCTCCCAACCCAGAGTAAGCACCCCCATCCCCCAAGGCACTCAGAGCCGTGTGTGCTGTTCTCCCCTCCCCATTTTCTTCCCCCAACACCCCTGTGGGGTAGGCCAGATGTAGAGAATGTGACGACCATAGGGTTGCCAGCCGGCCTGTAGCTACAGTGGGGCATCCCGGGGCCTGGCCCCCTGATTTACGGCCAAGCCCCCCTCCCGACTTCCCATCCAGCCCAGGCCCCCCAACTTCCAATTTTTAATTTTATTTGTGGCGCTCCCTTGGGGGGGGGGGTGCAGGGTGCCCCCTGACTTATTTAAAAGCATCCCCAAATTTAAAAATCCTGGCTACAGGCCTGGTTGCCAGGTCTGGCTTCGGGAATACCTGGAGATTTTGCAGTGGGGGAGGCCTTGGGGGAAAGGAGGGACTGAAACAGGGCCTGACGCCGCAGAGTCCCCCTTCCCAAAGCAGCCGTTTTCTCCATGTGAGCTGATCGCTGTCGCCTGGAGATCAACTGCAATAGAGGGAGATGTCTCCCGCCACCCCCTGGAGGTCGTGTGAACCAAAAATAAGACACACCGTGCTAACTTACAGTTTCTCTGTTGTTATATAAAGGACATGAAATATAGCTTAACTAAACAGTTTGGTGTGGTGGTTAAGTGTGTGGACTCTAATCTGGGAGGACCGGGTTTGATTCCCCACTCCTCCACTTGCACCTGCCAGATGACCTTGGGCAAGCCATAGCTCTGATAAGAGCTGTTCTTGAAAAAGAGCCGTTTCTGTCGGAGCTCTCTCAGCCCCACCTCCCTCACAGTGTTTGTTGTGGGGAGGGGGAGGGAAAGGACTTTGTAAGCCACTCTGAGATACCTTTGGGTAGCGAAGGGTGGGGTATAAATCAGTGTTCCCTCTAAGCTGAGTTAGTGTGAGCTAGCTCACAGTTTTTCAGCCTCCAGCTCACACATTTTTTGTCTTAGCTCAGGAAGGATGGCTCCAAAGCAAGCTAATTTATGCAGCAGCCCAATCGCTCACTCACAACTTGAATGCCAGCCGCTCACAAAGTAGAATTGTTGCTCACAAGACCCCACAGCTTAGCGGGAACATTGGTATAAATACAATCTCTTCTTCTAGGTTTCTGTCAGAGCTCTCTCAGCCCCACCTACCTCACAGGGTGTCTGTTGTGGGGAGGGGAAGGGAAAGGAGTTTGTAAGCCGCTCTGAGACTCTCTTGGGTAGTGAAGGGGAGGATATAAATACAATCTCTTCTTCTTCTTCTTCTTCTTCTTCTTCTTCTTCTTCTTCTTCTTCTTCTTCCTCTTCTTCTTCTTCTTCTTCCTCTTCCTCCTCCTCTTCTTCTTCTTCTTCTTCTTCTTCTTCTTCTTCTTCTTCTTCTTCTTCTTCTTCTTCTTCTTCTTCTTCTTCTCTTGTACATCCAGTACTTAGCTCTCCTGGGTATATAACAGACTATTTCAAATACGTAAATACCATTGAGCAGAACTTATGTGTTTTTTTTCATCCGAAGACGCCTCATGGCCTGGCTTCAGGTATGGCTGCTAGTTCTTCTAGAACAAATCTCAGCCGGCTGACGCGTTTCGAAAATCTTCCTTGTCAAAGCCAGTATGCAAACTACGAACATAATGATTCCATAAGTTCTGCTCAGTGGTATTTACGTATTTGAAACAGTCTGTTACATGCCGAGGAGAGTTAAGTATTGGATGTACAAGCATCTATACATGTTTAGTTAAGCTACATTTCATGTCCATTATTATAACAATAGAGAAACTGTGACCTAAGTTAGCACGGTGTGTCTTTTTTTTGGTTCACACAATCTTTCCCATGCGCTCCTTTGGTTTACCCAACCACCTGGAGGTCAGCAACCATAGACAACCAGCTGTGTGGGGATCTGTGCCCATCCCTGGCTGGACCCTAATTTGAAACGAGAACGTCTTCCTTACACCGGCTCCTCTCTCAAGACTAAGGCTAGGTTCACACCTGCGAAAGAATAAGGGGATGCTGAGCACTGTTCCCTCTAAGCTGCGTTAATGGGAGCCAGTTCCCACTTTTTTTAGCCTCCGGCTCACACATTTTTGTCTCAGGAAGGAGGGCTCCAGAGCAAACGAATGTAGGCAGCAGCCAAATCGCCTGCTCACAACTTTAACGCCAGCAGCCCCCAAAGTAGAATTTTTGCTCGCAGGACTCCACAGCTTAGCGGGAGCATTGATGCTGAGCCCATGCACGAGAATACGAGGGTGCCGAGGGCGAGCTATCCAGTGTTCCCTCTAAGCTGAGTCGGTGTGAGCTAGCTCACAATTTTTTAGCCTCCGGCTCACGCTTTTTTGTCTCAGTTCAGGAAGGAGGGCTCCAGAGCAAAGTAATTTATGCGGTAGCCAAATTGCATGCTCACAACTTCAATGCCAGTAGCTCACAAAGCAGAATTTTTGCTCACAAGACTCCATGGCTTAGAGGGGGCATTGGATCGATCACTTCAGCGCTCCAGCACCTCATTCCCTCGTATGCACGAGCCGGGCCTAGGCACCTGCCAAGGAGTCCCACGGGCTCCGGCCTCTTTTTCCAGCTAATGGCAAGCCTGGGAAATGTGAGGGAGCGGAACGTTTATCTCTTGTTCCTGGTGAGACCTCTCTCTCGCCTGTTCCAAGTTGAAACAGAAAGATATTCTGTAAGGGAGCGGATGAGAAAAGGAAGGGGAGAGAACTGCATGGATTTTGGAGGGAGGGTGGGGGGAACTGAATGGGTGGATGGGAGGCAGAGAAAAGAACAGAAAAGGGAAACACACAGTAGCAGCATTCATAATAATTCAGTTAGGAACATCATCCTCCCTCTCAATCTCGGTATCTACCTTCCTCCAGGTGCAGAAGGAGAAAGCGGCTGCTCCCGGGGTCGGCTAGATAGCTGCCGACGCGCTGCAGGGAAGAAAGAAGAGAGTGAGGGACGTCCGGGGGGCACAGCCCAAACTCTTCCAGGTCTCCATCGCTCCAGGTGGATCTGCTCAGGGCCTTCAGGAAGCCACTCTCGTGGCTGGTGAGGAGACCCACCACCTCCAAGTGGTTGGGAGCCCGGTCCCCTCTCCTGTCCAGTTTCACCCTACACACAGGTTCTTCCGGGCCCCTGTTGGGCCGAGCCTGGGAGTTGGATCTGGGCCATGGCCTCCGGGAATTCTCATCATCATCATCATCTTCTTCTCCTCCAGCCAAGTGCTCATGAGGACTTGGTCCTTCTGGATCATTTGCGGCGACCTTCAGCCCCGGTCCTCTCAAATCCAAGGCTCTTGCAAACGGCACTGTTTCTTGGGTTTCAGACTCTCTGGAGGCCGAAACCTCGGGTTGTTCCCGCCAGGTTTCTGCACCTGCCAACATCCCTTTGCCAGGCACAGAGACGGACGCGAGCAATAGCCACGCTCCCAGGAGAACATCTTCGCACGCAATCCGCATGGTCTACTTCCCCGGAGAGCAGGTCTTCCAAAACTCTGCAGAGCCGTTGAGAATCAAGCAATGACATCCTTTGGAAGAGGGAGGGGGGGGGGG
>NW_015174921.1:24616-27007 GCF_001447785.1 Gekko japonicus
AACACCAAGCTGTACCTCCCCGGAGGAATGCAAAAGCACATGTCTCAGAAGAGGGAGGGTGGGAGGGAGGGGACACAGCTCAAAGAAGACTTTTTCTGTTCTATTTTTGGCGCTCCTGTCTCTCTAATCGGGGCTTTTTAAGAAAACACAAAGGCCGCCAGGCGAATTTCCAGCCTCGGCTCCAAGTCTGTTTTGATGCCCCCTCCTGAAATCAGGACTGAAGGCGGGGGTGGTGGGGTGGTGGGGGAACAGGCAGTTGTCTACAGGCGTCCGTCTCCTGATATGGATGCAGACATCTCACCATCTTTCTTAAGAATTTTAAGGATTTGCATTCTGAAAGAGACGGTACTGCATTAGATGCAGAGAGGAGAAGAGGCAACCTACTGGCATATTTGAAACGATCTAGCAAGCGAGGGGGGGTAGAGGTGGCTGGTAGCTTTGATGACTTTCAAGGGGCCTAGACAAATCCACGGGAGGAAATATCCATCAATGGCTGTTATCCAGGATTAGCTAAACAGAACCCCCGTGTTCAGAAGCAGCATACCTGTGAATAGGTTGGACACAGAATGCTTTGACTAGATGAACCCTTTGGTTTGATCCAACAGGGCTTTTCTTGGGGTGGGGAAGATGCCTCGTAGGGGCTTGGAAATGATGGAATCAAGAGAAGAAGGAGAGACTGGATTTATACCCCGCCCTTCCCTACCCGAAGGAGTCTCAGAGCGGCTTACAATCCCTTCCCCTTCCCCTCCCCACAATAGATACCCTGTGAGGTAGGTGGGGCTGAGAGAGCTCTTTCGAGGTCTGCCCTTGAGAGAACAGCTCTGAGAGAACTTGTGACTGACCCAAGGTGCCAAAACCCAGATGCCATCAGGAGGTCCACCAGCGGGACCAGAACTCCATAAGCCTTCCCATTGTTGCCCCCCCCACAAGCCCCAAGAAGACAGAGCATCACTGCCCCAGACATAAGAACATAAGAGAAGCCAAATGTTGGATCAGGCCAATGGCCCATCCAGTCCAACACTCTGTGTCGCACAGTGGCCAAAGCCCAGGTGCCATCAGAAGGTCCACCAGCGGGGCCACTACTCCAGAAGCCCTCCCACTGTGGCCCCCCAAGCACCAAGAATACAGAGCATCCCTGCCTCAGACACAGATTTCCATCTATACCTTGTGGCTAAGAGCCACTGACGGACCTCTGCTCCGTATGTTTCTCCTGTCCCCTCTTGAAGCTGTCTATGCCTGCAGCTGCCACCACTTCCTGTGGCAGAGAATTGCATATGCTAATTACTCTTTGGGTGAAGGACTTCCTTTTATCAGTTCTGAGCCTACTGTTCATTAATTTCGAGTGCCCACGAGTTCTTGCATTGCAAGAAAAGGAGAAAAGTACTTTTTTCCTCTACCTTCTCTATCCCAAGCATAGTTTTGTAAACCTCTATCGTGTCACTCCTCAGTCATCATTTCTCCAAGCTAAAGAGCCCTAACCTCTTTAAACTTTCTTCATAGGGAAAGTTTTCAATCGCCTTAATCATTTCAGTTGCCCTTTTCTGCACTTTCCCCAGTGCTAGAATATCTTTTTTGAGGTGCGGTGACCAGAACTGTACACAGGATTCCAAATGAGGCTGCACCATCGATATATACAAGGGCATTGTGATACTAGTTGATTTGTTTCCAATTCCCTCTGGAACCTTTTTTAAAGACAGGGGTTCCTCACTCATTTACTTAATATTACACAATTTTGGTTTGCAAAATTGGCAATTTCAGCTGCCAAACAGACCCGCATAATCCACTGGCTAGGTTTTGATGAAACCAGCTCCTCTGCCATCCCTTGAAGATTCTGTACCCCAAACAGCGGAGTGGAAATGGGAGGTTTTTCGAATGCCAAAGTGAGCTGCCCTCAGAGGAAACTGGCTCGCGTTTGTTTACTATTTATTTACATAAGAACATAAGAGAGGCCAATGTTGGATCATGCCAATCCAGTCCAACATTCTGTCACACAGTGGCCAAAAATACCAGGTGCCATCAGGAGGTCCACCAGTGGGGCCAGGACACTAGAAGCGCTCCCACTGTTGACCCCCCCAAGCACCAAGAATACAGAGCATCACTTGCCCCAGAGTCCCTATCTATACCTTGTGGCTAATAGCCACTGATGGACCTCTGCTCCATATGCTTATTTAATTCCATTTTGAAGCCGTCCATGCTTGTAGCTGCCACCACCTCCTGTGGCAGTGAATTCCATGTGTTAATCACTCTTTGGGTGAAGAAGGACTTCCTTTTATCCATTCTAACCCGACCGCTCAGCAATTTCATGGAGTGCCCACGAGTTCTTGTATTGTGAGAAAGGGAGAAAAGTACCTCTTTCTCTACCTGCTCTATCCCATGCATAATCTTATAAAC
>NW_015174921.1:27121-36874 GCF_001447785.1 Gekko japonicus
CATTGGCCTTCTTTATTGCAGTCACACTCTGTCTCGACATTTTCAGTGAGTTATCTACTACAACTCCAAGATCTCTCGCTTGATCAGTCTCTGCCAGTTCAGACCCCATCAACGTGTATTTATATTTAGGATTTTCGGCTCCTGCTTTTCTCCTCAATGCGGATCTGAAGTGGCCGATATTGTTCTCCTCTCCTCCATTTTATCCTCACAACCACCCTGTGAGGTAGGTTAGGCTGAAAGTGGTGTGACTGGCCCAAGGTCACCCAGTCAGCTTCCATGACAGAGTGGGGAATCTGAACCTGGGTCTCCTAGCCCCATGCAGCCCCATGTAGCAACCTCTTTCCTGCACTTGCGCTGCACATAATGGTTTTACGAACTCGCTTGGAGAAAGGGTTCAGGACTGTGGTCTATATTGTTGCATTTAGCTTATTGTTAGTTAAGATCCCATTTATGTGGTTTCTGTACCACTTAATGCGTTATGCGAACACTTGCGCTAAGTTCCTGTTCTTTCTGGTGTTCCCAATCCTAACGCCTTAGTTATTGAATGTCTCACTCTTGTGATGGTACTGGCTCACTATGGCTTATTCTGCACCCATCTTTCTCCTTGCAGTTTTTCCACAGCCACGTGGGGAGGTTAATCTCCCTCTGCACTGCATGCCGCTTTCACTTCCTTTGATCATTGGGTTTTATGGTACCTTCTGCATAGATTTATGGCCGTTCAGGGGTGACTTCGCAGTCAGTGTGGCGTTGCCCCAGAGTACCTGGCTGTGGTTTCGAGTGGCACCTTTTCCTTCCTCCGCTTCCGACTGGAAGGGAACGATAAGCAGACAATTCGACACAGCTTCGGCGATCTCCATCATATATTGTTGCATTTAGCTTATTGTTAGTTAAGATCCCATTTATGTGGTTTCTGTACCACTTAATGCGTTATGCGAACACTTGCGCTAAGTTCCAGTTCTTTCTGGTGGTCCCAGACTTCTACAATCCTAACGCCTTAGTTATTGAATGTCTCACTCTTGTGATGGTACTGGCTCACTATGGCTTATTCTGCACCCATCTTTCTCCTTGCAGTTTTTCCACAGCCACGTGGGGAGGTTAATCTCCCTCTGCACTGCATGCCGCTTTCACTTCCTTTGATCATTGGGTTTTATGGTACCTTCTGCATAGATTTATGGCCGTTCAGGGGTGACTTCGCAGTCAGTGTGGCGTTGCCCCAGAGTACCTGGCTGTGGTTTCGAGTGGCACCTTTTCCTTCCTCCGCTTCCGACTGGAAGGGAACGATAAGCAGACAATTCGACACAGCTTCGGCGATCTCCATCGGTTCCCCCGCCCCTATTTCCCCCTCTGTATTTATGCACCTCACTGAGGCAAGTACTGACACACGAAAATCTGCATACCAGATTGAATGAAAACAGATATTCTGAAGCAAGGGGGAGCCAGGTCAACTGCTGAGAAAATGTGGAGCGGATGCCAGGTGCAGAATGGACCTGTGTGTAATCTTGCCTTGAGCCCCTGTGAGAAAGTCAGACTCTAAATAAATAATAAGACAAGCCCAGAACTTTAACTCATACAGAGATGCAATAGACAGCCTTCTCTAGCAGGTGAATACCCTGGCCTCATAGGAGTCATTCATTGATTTCTTCTTCTTTTTTTAATTAAAATTTTTAATTCTACATCAAAAATACCAAAACCAAGCAGAGTATAAATACCAAACAGTAAACACTTTGCTTTAAAAAATTCTAACTACATTGAAGTCTAAAGCCAAAAGCATTTTTAAAAAATCGTTACTAATAAATATATATCGACTAAAGACTCTTGTTATGAGGATACTGATAAAAGCTATACTGTTGTATACAGTGCAGAGTTTTTAATACTGGGGTATGTTATACTATTTTTATATTCAAAAGCATAACCAAGGCCCCGGTCACACGGGCAGGAAACTACGGGGGAGAAGTGTGGTTGTTTGCCCTGGGGCAAACTACTGCGCAGTTACTCGATCAGACTATATTTAAAGTGTCACTTATCTTATCCATCAGGAATTGTTCCCACACTTTATTTCTCCGGGCCTCTAAACTTGATTCATTGATTTCTCAGAGCACTGGGCTTGGGAAAGACTGCTCGATGACTGGATGGAGCCCACATTCCATCACTTTGACCCTCCCGTGCAAGCAGCCTCCCCGTGACCTGAGAGGTGTCAGGGCAGGGAAGGTGCCCCATGCAGGCGGAAAGCGCCACTGCTTGCCCGGAACAGGCCTGCAAGATCCAGCCCAATGAACTGCCGAGTAGCTAGGTTAAGGGCGCTTTCACACGCACTTTCAATGCACTTTGGAACTGGATTTTACGGAGTGAAATAGCAAAACCCACTTACAAACAGTCGCTGAAGGGGACTGAAACGGCCTTATTTAGCATGTGTGAAAGTGCCCCACGCCTGTTGCAGTGAATGCAGACAGGATGCTTGTCGCAACTTAAAGGCAGCCATGTGGCTGAGAGCGCTCTGAGAGAACTGCTCTTTTCAAGAACAGCTCTGACAGAACTATGGCTTGCCCAAGGTCATCCAGCAGCTGCGAGTGGAGGAGTGGGGAATCAAACCCGGTTCTCCCAGATTAGAGTCCGCGCACTTGACCACTACACCAAACTGGCTCACCAAACTGAAGTGTGGAATTCACTTGGCACGGTTGCGTTATCCCACTGCCAACTGCCAAGCTGGGACAAAGATGTTCTGACGGGGTTTCTCCCCACACAAACTGCTGAATCAATCAAGCGATCTGACTGTATTTTCTAAGGCTATCTCAAGCTTGTCGTTAGGAATGCATGCCGCCATGTGCTCATGAATTCTTGGAAATGAGCGGAAGTCCCACAAGCCTTATGAAGACTAACAGCTTGATAAAGATACCAATTCGAAACAGGCCTGTCATGTAGTGCTAACTTTGACGTCTTCATGCTTCGAGGGGACTTCTCTGTTAAACGGAATGGTTCTTTCTGTCCTTACAGCACGAAGATGGCTCGGTCCCTTTAGGACTGCTTATGTGATTAACATTAATTTGGACTTCGATAAAAAGTTAGGAAGAAAGAAGTAAGCAAAATAATTTTGTTAGTCTCACCTCTACCTTTATTGTATATGCTAAAGCGAATTCTACACCAAGATCAACCATGCTAGAGACTGTTTGCTGTCTAACTAGATTCTCTTACGTTATTAACAATTCTCACATTTTACCTTTTGCAGAACTATCTGATTCAACTATCTTAAATCACTGTCACCAAGATCCTTGTTACTCTATATTTTAGGTTGTTCCCTTCCCCTTCCCCTGTAGAGTTGTAGTTTTAGAAAACCAATAAAAAATGTTTAAAAAAAGACTGTTTATGTACCGCTTGTAACTGTAGTTGTATTTCTTTCAACGTAATTATGCGCTTTCTACTTTATTTGCACTTTGCACGATAGCTTATCTTATAATACTATAAATATTTCTGCAAAAAAACCCCAGGTTTTGTTTACACATTTTTCAAGGTTGCTTTTGTATGTCTGGTCAGTCTTATTATTGGCAAACTTCTCCTTGCTTGTTTGCATTTTGACACATATGTTTCTGTCACAGGGAATCTGGTAGTCTTTAACACACACACACACACACCACCCCCCACCGCCTTTGGCTTTTGAACTAAAAGCAGCCAAACCACCACAGGTTCTACCGGCGCTCAGGTTCCTCTGCTGAGGAGGCTGTGTTGTCGGACTTCACCCACAGAAAGAGGAGATCCACACAATGGAAACAAAGGAGAGAAAGGTCTTTTTAATGAACTTACAAGGTTGTGAACAAAAGTCCTCGGGATATCTTTTTTTTAAAAAGCGACGGCACACAGGAATGACAGGTGGCCACGTAAACGATGCCACGAAGAGTCCAAAAACCAAGGGTGCTTTTCAGTTGCTGGGTGGTGGCGGAGGGATGTTTCCAGGCCCGTCTGTGGGGAGAGGGGGTCTCAGCATCGGGGGCATTGGGGCAGGAGGGGGGACGCCGGGAGCTGGTGGGAGCTGAGGTGGCCCCGGGGGTAGAGGCACGACCGGCGGGGATGGTCTGGGGAGTGGGGGGCTTCTCCATCTTGAAGTGGAACTGGAGGAAGAACTAGAGGAGCCGGGGAAAGGAGAAAAAAAACTTGGGGTCAGCAGGGAGAGCCGGTTGGTTAATTTTGTTCCAAACTTTCAGCCCCCACCCCACCCCCCACCCCGGCAATCTCAGCGAAGGTTTCGGAGACGGCTTTCAACAGTCAGGTAAAATCCAGTTTAAAAGGCAAGTGTGACAAAGACAATACAACAAAAGCGTTCTAAGATCCAAAAGCACAAACACCAATCCGTGAAAAACAGCCTGGAATGCTTCCGGATCGCTTCCAGAGGAGATTGGCTACATATACGGAGCAGAGCTTAGATCCACTGGTGGCTCTTAGCCACAAGGCCATAGATAGGAACTCTCCGTCTGGGGGCAAGGGATGCTCTGTATTCTTGGTGCTTGGGGGGGGGGGCAACACATCTAAAAACTGTAATGCGTGGAAGGGACGTCATGTGAACGGCTTTGAAGGCACCTGGGCTTTGGCCACTGAGTGACACAAGAGTGTTGGACTGGATGGGCCACTGGCCTGATCCAACATGGCTTCCCTTATGTTCTTATGTCTGGGGCAGTGATGCTCTGTCTTCTTGGGTGCTTGGAGGGCCACGGTGGGAGGTCTTCTGGAGTTCTGGCCCTGCTGATGGACCTCCTGGTGGCCCCTGGGTTTTGGCCACTGTGTGACACAAGAGTGTTAAACTGGGTGGGCTATTGGCCTGACCCGACATGGCTTCTCTTATGCTACCAGCCATGGTGGATATATACTGTACAGGAGAACACGAAAGGACCGGGGAGGGGGACAGGGAGACATGGCTCAATAAAAATGCGGGGGGGGGACAGAGGCGTTTGCACCTGGCACATAAATTCCTGCTAGGCTGGTACCAGGCACTTCCGCGACTGCTACAATTAACAACTGCCTTTCTTAGACACATTCACTGAGGCTAGAGTGTCACACAAATCCTTCCATAGGAACCGACGGCTCCCTGGCTCAGTTCGGGGCCCGGCGTGTACAAGGCTGGTCTGATTCGCAGTGCTTCGGAACACCTGCCCTTCAAAGGCAAGCTGTGGCATGGCATCCTGATTTTTAATGCCCTCTGAAAATAAAGATGCCCCCGTTGGGAACCCTGGCCAGTCAGGGCAGGGGTCATTTCCTGACGGAGCGCCCCGGAGCAGCGTTCTGGCAGTAAGGAGCCCAGGCCCCACCCCCGCCCCTGAAGAGACTCGGGGGGGGGGATTTAAACGCTTGGGTTCCCTGCCCGACTTTCTCCAGGTGCCCAACAGTCGTGGGGCACCTGGAGAAGCTCGGACAGGGAACACAGACATGCCTGCCTTTCCCCCTGAGCCTCTCCGCTTTTGCGGAGAGACTCAGGGGAGGGGGGAGGGATTTAAACTCATTTGCATATGCCTTAACTCATTTTAAACATGCCTGCCCTTTGTCAGGGGGTGTGGCATATGCAAATGAGTTATGCAAATGAGCTCCTGCACCTCTTTTTCCCTAGGAAATGGCTCCTGAGTCAGAGGCTCTTCCTTTAGGTCTGCCAAAGTAGCCTAAGACTAACTCGGTCTTGTTCTTCTTTTAAAATCAGTGGTTTTGTAAGGGCATGTTAATGCTTAACGTCGTTTTGGTTGAGTCACCAGGTACAGGATATTTGGACGACAAGTTACAACAATGTAATTTTTACCACTCTGTTTTTTATTTATTAGTTAAATCATTTATAGCACGCCTTTCCTCTTGGCTCAAGACAGTTCAGTTTGACAGATTCTGCCTCGACAAAGATAAAGCCTCCAGTTGCAGGGCACTCTACCAGTGAACGCCAGACCGCTGGGGGCAAAAAACGCCACCTCGTGCCCTGCTCCTGACCTCCTGGGGGAACTGATCGGCTGCTGCCATAGGCAAAAGCAGACAGGTTTCAAAGCCATTCAACGAGGATTACCTGTTTCGTTTCTCGGTTCCAGTGAGTCCAGAACTTGCTGTCTGCTTTATCGATCTCTCTGCTGGGTACCTGGGGAGAAAGGAGTGGTTATTTTTCCTCCCCTTTTTAATTTTATTTTTTTACTGATTCAAATTATATTCTATAGATATGTTAAAAGAAACAACAGACTATGACAACAACAAGAAGAACAGCTGAGGCTGCGGAAGATGCACCAGAGAAAAACGGGAAGAAGTTGCCCACTCGCCGGATAAACGAACGATCGGAGCCGGGAGGGTACCTGGTAGGGCTCCCCCCACCCCAGACGTACTGTGGCCGTAGTTAGGGTTTCTGCATAGGTCTCTGCACCATGCACCATGTAAGCCGCTCAGAGCCCTTCGGGGGTGAGCGGGGTACAAATTGAAAGTATAAATAAATAAATAAAAGAACAGAAGCAAGAAGAAGTGTTACCTGAAGAAGTGAGCAGTGACTGGTCTAGAGGGGGCTGGGCTAGATGGATGCGCAGCCACACCTAATAACCGTCATTCATTCATTCAGCATTGTATTTATTCAACCAACCCATGAACAGTGTTCCCTTTAACCTGAGCTAGTGTGAGCTAGCTGACAGTTTTCTAGCCTCCGGCTCACACATTTTTGTCTCCGCTCAGGAAGGATGTCTCCAGAGCAAACTAATTTATGCAGGAGTGTTACCTGAAGAAGTGAGCAGTGACTGGGCTAGAGGGGGCTGGGCTAGATGGACGCGCAACCACACCTCATAACCGTCATTCATTCTCATTCATTCATTCATTCATTCATTCAGCATTGTATTTATTCAACCAACCCATGAACAGTGTTCCCTTTAACCTGAGCTAGTGTGAGCTAGCTGACAGTTTTCTAGCCTCCGGCTCACACATTTTTGTCTCCGCTCGGGAAGGATGTCTCCAGAGCAAACTAATTTATGCAGGAGCCAAATCACTCACTCACAGCTTTAATGCCAGGAGCTCACAAAGTAGAAGTTTTGCTCACAAGACTCTACAGCTTAGAGGGAGCATTGCCCATGATCCAAAATACATCTCCCCCATCCATGTACACCCCAGTCAAATTTCAAAGTCAAACGTAGAAGAAATCGGAAATCCAGTTTGGGGGAAAGGGGGGCGATTTAACATTTAGCACTGAAAAGAAAACACACTGGATTACTTAAAAACAATAATGATTCCTCCATCGGCGCGTGCCAGCCTTTGGCGCCTCCCCAAGCTGTTTCCAAACTCTGCCCAATCGCTGGCTCCCCTTTCTGTGATACCCTGCCCCCCCCCCCGAATCACCTTGAAAGCGATGGTCTCGTAGGGCTCTGCCGCCATCAGGAGGTACTGCCAGCGCCGGTCCGGAGGCTCGATCCTCTGCTCATACGCCGACATGAAGCGATGCCTGGGCATGATGCTCTCGGCAATCTCTGGGTAGTCGATCTGCAGAGGGGGAAGGCGGGGTGGGGGCAGATCCTTTATTAATGACATTATTTAGATATTTATATCCCGCTTTCCCTCCCCAATGGGAACCAAAGCGGCTTGGTGTAGTGGTTAAGTGCGCGGACTCTAATCTGGGAGAACCGGGTTTCATCCCCCACTCCTCCACATGCAGCCGCTGGTGTGACCTTGGGTCAGTCACAAGTTCTCTCAGAGCTGTTCGCTCAAGGGCAGTCCTCGAAAGAGCTCTCTCAGCCCCGCCTACCTCACAGGGTGTCTGTTGTGGAGGAGGGGAAAGGAGATTGTAAGCCGCTGTGAGACTCCTTTGGGTAGTGAAGGGTGGGTATAAATCCAATCTCCTCTTCTCCTTCGACAACATGAACCCCCCCCCATTCAATTTTATCTTCACAACCACCACCACCCTGTGAGGTAGGTTAGGCTGAGAGTGTGTGACCCAATGAGCGTTCATGGCAGAATGGGGATCTGAATCTGGCCTTCCCAGAATCCAATATTCTCAGCAGCTAATAGAGACCCCCCCCCATGAGCACCCATTTCAACCCATGAGCTGATCACCGTAATGAAGTTCCCCTCTTGATTCCAAACATGGGGCTTACTCTCTCTGCTGCCCCCATCAGGTCACCAGACAGACTTCGATGCGCCCAATCTGCGGTCAAAGAAGATGGACGCCCAGTGGCACCTGTATGCAGTGGTTTAAATGGCTCCCAACCATTTAAACCAAAGAGCTAAATGGCTCCAAACCATTTAAACTGAACAGCCAAGCAGGGATGGTGCATACAGTTGGAACAGTCATATGCTGCATACAAAGGCAAGGGAGCTTCATGTGTTCACTCTACCATCGAGCCTCAGCTCGAACATACACAAAGCTGCCTGATACTGAATGAGAGCATTGGCCCATCAAAGTCAGTATTGTCTGCTCAGACTGGCAGCAGCTCTCCAGGGTCTCAGGTAGAGGTCTTTCCCATCACCTCCTGCCTGGTCCTTTTTAACTGGAGATGCCGGAGATTGAACCTGGGACCTTCTGCATGCCAAGCAGATGCTCTACCACTGAGCCACAGCCCCTCTTTACAGCTCTCTAGGGTCTCAGGCACAGGTCTTTCCCATCACCTCCTGCCTGGTCCTTTTTAACTGGAGATGCCGGAGATTGAACCTGGGACCTTCTGCATGCCAAGCAGATGCTCTACCACTGAGCCACAGCCCCTCTTTACAGCTCTCCAGGGTCTCAGGCACAGGTCTTTCCCCTCACCTATTACCTGGTCCTTTCAACTGGAGTCGCCGGGGATTGAACCTGGGACCTTCCGCATGCCAAGAGGAGGCTCTTTCACTGAGCCACGGCCCCTCCCCATCCCCACAGCTGCACAGAGGAGTCAACCACCCAGTCCCTTGCCCGGGGAGAGACTGCTGCAAATGTTACTATACAGTAGTTTTTATTTATTTTTCAGATTTCTATTCCGCCCTCCCCACAAGTGGGCTCAGGGCAGATCGCAAGGCAGCACAATATAAATACATTATAATCAGATTTAAAACAGTTAGGAACAATAATTAAAAAAAACCCACAACTGCACTATTTATTGGTTTGCCCACAATCTCCAAAGCTGGTGCCATTGGGTCTCTGAGGTCTACTTCAACTGGGCCACACACGGATGGTGGTCTTCAGCAGGGGAGGCCAAATTTTCCCACTGGACGTCCGCCGCCTCAACCAAAGGCCTGGTGGAACAGCTCCATTTTACAGGCCCTGCGGAACAGTAGTACGTCCCACAGGGCCCTGACATGTTCCACCAGGCTGGGGCTGGGACCGAAATACCCCTGGGCCCTGGTCAAGGCTAAGCAGATGTCCCTTGGGCCGGGGACAAGAAGAAGAAGAAGAAGAGAAGAGATTGGATTTATACCCTGCCCTTCACTACCCAAGGGAGTCCCAGAGAGGCTTACAATCTCCTCCCCCTTCCCCTCCCCACGACAGACACCCTGTGAGCAGTGTTCCCTCTAAGGTGAGTTAGTGTGAGCTCGCTCACAGTTTTTTAGCTTCCAGCTCACACATTTTTTGCCTTAACTCACGAAGGAGGGCTCCAGAGCCAACTAAGTGATGCGGCGGCCAAGTTGCTGGCTCACAACTTTAGTGCCAGTAGCTCACAAAGCAGAATTTTCGCTCACAGGACTCCACAGCTTAGAGGGAACATTGCCTGTGAGGTAGGCGGGGCTGAGAGAGCTCTGACAGAAACGGCTCTTTTTAAAAGAACAGCTCAGACAGAACTACGGCTTGCCCAAGGTCATCCAGCG
>NW_015174921.1:39431-74975 GCF_001447785.1 Gekko japonicus
CCCCCTCACTGGGGAGCGATGCGTTGGGCTAAAAACTGCCCAAACTGTCAAAAGCGGCCGTCGCTCACTTTGCACAATCGCGAAAGTGTGTCAGTCCTCCACCTTAGCCCGACCGGAAGCCAATCACCAGCAAGAATCTTGTGTTGATATTTTGTTACCCCCCCCCTCACTGGGGAGCGATGCGTTGGGCTAAAAACTGCCCAAACTGTCAAAAGCGGCCGTCGCTCACTTTGCACAATCGCGAAAGTGTGTCAGTCCTCCACCTTAGCCCGACCGGAAGCCAATCACCAGCAAGAATCTTGTGTTGATATTTTGTTTGGAAGCAGGAGGAGTCAGACGGCCGAACTGGGAGTGTTTACCTTTAAGAACGGCCTGGCAGAGAAACGGCATTTCTTCTCCAGTGTTAAGTGAATGGCTACATTCTGATATATGACAAGATGGGCTACGCAGAGCAGGGCAGCTTACGACACGAATAATAATAAAGCGCATGAACAGCCACTAGTTAAGCAATAAAACACATAAAAAACACCAGTTCAAAATGGAGTGAATTAAACCTGCCAGTAGCTGGAAGACCTGAAAACAATCAAATGCTGTCATGAAAATGATCTTCAGCTGCCTCCTAAAGAGCGAAACAGAAGGCGAGGGTACCAGACGCACCTCCCTGGGGAGGTTGCTCCATAATCGTGGGGCGGCCACCAAAAAGGCCCCGTCTCACATACCCACCAGATGAGCTTCTTCGGTCAAGGTCACCTCCTGACCCTAGTTCCTGGGCCGGAATGCATTTGCATTTGTCTAAATATCTGCACCCACTGGAGAGCAGCAGGTGAAAAGTGCCACAGCGAATCGAATACCTGGAAGAGAAGACTCTGCTGGCATGTTTCTGGATCCCGTTGCTTGGTCACTGAAAGGAGAGGGGAGAAAGAACTGCTGTGAAGGGCGGCACAACCTTGCTGTATCCGGCGCTCACCATGCACCAGGGGCTCTGCATGAAACCCAGCTCCCTGAGAAGCTGAACTTAAAAAAGAAAGCAAGATCCTAGTCCCTGTGGCCAATGAGCAGCAGCTGGAAGTGCAAGGCCAGGACCTGCAGGAATAAGATGCTCAGTTCTTGGGGACCAGGTTTCAGGGACTGCCCCACCCAGAATAAATCATGCATGGACATGGGCATTTGCATAATTCGTAGGGATTGCAGAATTCACACGGTGCTTTTCGTTACCTCCCTGCCGTGCCCCAAACCCCCCAGCCAGGGTCATAACGAGGTCTAGTGTCCTATGACTCGAAGGGCAGGTAAGAATCTCCTGGTGATTCCCGGCCCCAAAGATATCCGGCTGGCCTCGATCAGGGCCGGGGATTTCTCAGGCTTGGCCCCAGCCTGGCGGAACTCTCTGTCGAACGACATCCGTGCCCTGTCTGACCTATTAAAGTTCCGCAGGGCATGCAAGGCAGAGGTGTTCCGCCAGGCCTTCGGTGGAGGCCAGCGACGGTTCCTCTACAACTTCCCAGCACCCTCCCCTCCCCTTATGAAAATCTGAATGCTAAAAATCCGTACGTGAAATATGCCATCTTCTTAAAGCGCTTAAATACCTATGCCGAATGTTTTAATCTGGAGTTCTGTCGTTTTAACTGGTTTCGACATTTGTATTGGATGTTATGTTGTTGTAAACCGCCCTGAGCCCCGCGCGCAAGTGGGGAAGGGCGGTTAAGAAACCAAAATATGTTCTGGTCAAGCTTCAGGAGACTTTCCAAAGAGGTAAGTGATCTATTGAGATTTGAGTGAGTTGTCAGTGAGTTGATAAGGTGAGTGACTTGTACATACTCGAACCATGGTAATGGACTACAGCAAAATGTTATTGGGGAAAAAAACCCAAATTAAATAAACAAATAAAGCAAGCGCTGGCTCCCACTAGACAGAGAAGGCCCAAACGTGCGAACCAAAGACCCAAGAAAGAGCAGCCTGGCTGCCTGCTACCTTTGTAACCCGGCCGGCCGATTTTCACAAACTTCTTCACTTCGACTTTCACTTTTTCGGGGGCGGGCTGGGCCGGGGCTTCTTTGGCTTCCTTGGCAGCTCTCCGAGCTCTGGGGGAGGGGGGAAAGAAAGGAGGTGGGGGAAAGCGGGTTGTGAGTGGATGCCCCCACCGGGAGAAGAGGCTGAATCACTGCAGAGGGCTGTCTACTAGAGAGCAAGGGCAGGGCAGGGCAGGAGGATCTGAGAGAACCAGTTTCGGATCCCCACTTGTGCCTTGGAAGCTTGCTGGATGCCCTCTCTCGGCCTAACCTACCTCACAGGGTTATTGTGAGGATAAAATGGGGGAGAGAAGGAGGTCAGCTGTTTAGGGTCCCTGTGGAGAGAGAGGTGGGTGCAAACGAAGCAGATGAATAAGTAAATGCTAGATGGGGGTGAGGAGGCAGAGCAGAGCCAGCCCTGGCGTAGTGGTCGGGAGGGCTGGACCTGGTTCGAATCCTCACGGTGCCATGGAGGTATGCTGGGTGACCATGGGCCCGTCACGCACACTCCACCAACCTGCCTCACAGGGCTGTTGTTGCGAAGACAAAATGGAGAATGATGTTGTGAGCTGCTTTGTGGGGGGGGGGAGGAGATGAAGAAGAAGAGGGGGAGGAGACTGGATTTATACCCCGCCCTTCACTACCGGAAGGCGTCTCAGAGCGGCTTACAATCTCCTTTCCCTCCCCCTCCCCACAACAGACACCCTGTGAGGTAGGTGGGGCTGAGAGAGAGCTCTTTCGAGGACTGCCCTTGAGAGTACGGCTCGGAATGAACTTGTGACTGATCGAAGGTCACACCAGCAGCCGCACGTGGAGGAGAAGTGGGGAAATCAAACCCGGTTCTCCCAGATTAGAGTCCGCGCACTTCACCACGACACCAACATTTTTCCTGGGGGCCCACTGAGAGTTTTTAGAAAATGAGCTGGGCCAGGCGGGGGCTTGGGCCCAGCAAGGCTTCTGATTGGACCACTGGAGAGCTGATTAGCCGGGCAGATTAAAAAAAAAAACACACGTTGCTTTTGCCGCAGCCACCATCGCAGCACAAGGCTCTCCACCGCGCGGCTGAAGGTAGGCTGCGGCAGACATACCGTGGGCTGGTTCTACCTCCCGTAGCCGCCATTTTGTGCCACACTGTCCCAAGATTCCAAAGGTGCCTGCAAGGCTCAAAAAGGTAGGGGGGCTCCTGTCCTAAACGCAACCTCTGGCTCATCCAGCAGGTGCTCTTCCTCTGGTCTGGGGTCCCTTCTCCTGAGAAGCTGCCCTGTTATGGCTTCGTTCGTTGGCTACCTCAAGTAATCTTTGGCCGAAATCGTTCTAGAATGAGACTATTTTATAGACTCTCTAACAATTATACGATTTCTATTTTTGTGTAGAATAACTTGGAGAATTTGTGCAGTCACTATCCAGGGCCCGTTATATGAACTTTTAGCAACTGCAAAGCGTATGAGGTAACACCAGTAAAAATGTCCTGGTATTTTTTTAAATTTATTATTATGGATATTTAGTATATGCCTTGGATATCTAATAATCTGGCCGTTTCCTCTTGTTTCGACAATTTCAGAAAGCAGCACCTGGCTCTCTAAAAAAATTTTTTTTAATGCATTCATTTCTGGATGTGTGTTATACAATAGAAATATTGACCACTGAGGAAGGCCCGAAGGGGTCGAAACGCGTATGGTCTATTGGTCGAAAGTTTTACCCATCAATTGGACAAGTATAACTATCAACTCTGAATGTAATAAGCTTTAAGAGTCTGATATTTGGACTATTTCTTTTAATCTCAGGAGTTTCAAGCAGAGCTCTCGGACTAGATCAGTGATGGCGAACCTTTTAGAGACCGAGTGCTCAAACTGCGACCCAAAACCCACTTATTTATCACAAACGGCCGATACGGCAATTTAACCTGAATACTGAGGTTTTACTTTAGAAAAAACCACTCCTACATTAATTTAAGATGATCCAAACAAAGGAAGGAAAGCAATCCCAGATGCTTTCATTTACTTATAATTATTTGGCAGAGAATTCGACACTTTAATGATGGTCTGGGCCTGGCTGGGGCGATGGCACCCGTACCATAGGTTCACCACCACTGGACTAGAGGTTGCCTGGTTTGGAACCTGGGCCCCTCTTGCCGGCACAGCAGATACTCTGCCACCCAACTGTGCACCCTCTGTACCAAAAAGCCTTTGGCAGGGCTGGACGACCGGCCTACCTAGTTCAGTACAGCCTGCGGGCTCTCTGCTGGAGGAAAGGTTTCTCCTTCGCTCCCCTGACCTTTTTAACCAGAGAGGCCACAGACTGAACCCGGGACTCTTTGCGTCACGCCAGCTGTCCTGCTCCCTGCTCCTTCAGAGCCCTCCACCCAGAGGTTTGGCTGCGGTCAAGGCTCCCTCTAAGCTGTGGAGTCAGTTTGGTGTCGTGGTTCAGTGCGCGGACTCTGATCTGGGAGAACCGGGTTCGATTCCCCACTCCTCCACTTGCACCTTTTGGATGACCTTGGGCAAGCCGTAGTTCTGATCAGAGCTGTTCTTGAAAAAAGAGCAGTTTCTGCCAGAGGTCTCTCAGCCCCACCTACCCCACAGGGTGACTGTTGTGGGAAGGGGAAGGGAGATTGTAAGCCGCTCTGAGACACCTTTGGGTAGTGAAGGGTGGGGGATAAATCCAATCTCCTCTTCTCCTTCCTGTGAGCAAAAATTCCACTTTGTGAGTTACTGATATTAAAGTTGCAAGTGAGTGATTTGGTCACTGCTTAAATTAGCTTGCTCTGGAGCCATCCTTCCTGAGCTAAGACAAAAATGTGTGAACCGGAGGCTAAAAAACCGTGAGCTGGCTCACACTAACTCAGCTTAGAGGGAACATTGGCTGCGGTCCATATCCTGACTGTGGAATTTTCTTTGCACCTGGTGTTGAGGGCAGTATTCTCCCCCCTCCCAAGTATAAAACTAGCGTCAGACGTCCAACAATAGCCTTCAGATGAAAACCACGCACAAACGCGCCGCTGTCTGCAGAGAGGTCCAGCTCCCTACCCTCCGCCCGAAACCGGAGGCGGTCTGCGTAGACGGCCTGTTATCAGGCGGGGGAGATGGCCGAGGGGGCCAGGAAACTGTTACTCCTGAGACAGAAACAAGGTCACGTCCTGCCAGAGAGGCCTCCTTGTCGATTTGGGGGCGGGATGTGCTTCCAGACATTCCCTGCTTCTTGGAAAAGCTGGGGAGGTGGGGGAATGGAGAGCTTCCGAGCCACTGTTAACTGCCTTCTAAGGTTTCCAGAAAGCGTTTGAGAGACGGAGCTTTTTCGGTGGTAGCTCCCCAGTTGCCCACTGCCCTCTTCACAGAGATTCTCTTGGTGTCAGCTTATTAGTTTCGGTGCCAAGAGAACATAAGAACATAAGAGATGCCAATGTTGGATCAGGCCAAAGGCCCATCCAGTCCAACACTCTGTATCACACAGTGGCCAGAAATACCAGGTGCCATCAGGAGGTCCAACAGTGGGGCCAGGACATTAGAAGCCCTCCCACTGATGACCCCCCCAAGCACCAAGATGACAGAGCATCCCTTGCCCCAGAGTCCCTATCTATACCTTGTGGCTAATAGCCACTGATGGACCTCTGCTCCATGTGCTTATCTAATTCCCTTTTGAAGCCGTCCATGCTTGTAGCCGCCACCACTTCCTGTGGCAGTGAACAAGCACCAAGAAGGCACGTTGAACCCACATGAAGCTGCTCTACACTGAATCAAAGTCAGTATTGTCTACTCAGAAGAAGGAGAAAAGAGATTGGATTTATACCCCGCCCTTCACTAGCCAAGGGAGTCTCAGAGCGGCTGACAATCTCCTTTCCCCTCCCCGTTCCCACAACAAGACACCCTGTGAGGCAGGTGGGGCTGAGAGAGCTCTGAGAGAAACTGCTCTTTTTCAAGAACAGCTCTGACAGAACTATGGCTTGCCCAAGGTCATCCAGCAGGTGCAAGTGGAGGAGTGGGGAATCAGACCCGGTTCTCCCAGATTAGAGTCTGCGCACTAACTTAACCACTACCCCAAACTGGCTCAGACTGGCAGTGGCTCTCCAGGGTCTCAAACAGAGGTCTTTCACATCACCTCCAACCAGTGGTCCCTCTCAGCTGAGTTAGCGTGAGCTAGCTCACAGTTTTTTAGCCCCCGGCTCACACATTTTTGTCTCAGCTCAGGAAGGATGGCTTCAGAGCAAACGAATGTATGCAGTAGCAAAACTGCTCGCTCACAACTGTAATGCCAGTAGCTCGCAAAGTAGAGTTTTTGCTCACAAGAATCCACAGCTTAGGAGGAGCATTGCCTCCGACATGAGTTTTTCAACTGGAGATGCCGGGGATTGAACCTGGGACCTCCGGCATGCCAAGCAGGGGCTCAGCCACTGATAGGGTTGCCAAGTGAGAACTGAGCCGCAGCGGGGGACTCCCAGCTAGCGGCTGAAGCGCACGTGCGCAAAGCGCACGCGCAACATCCACGTCGCCCAAGAGTGGCGTGGGGGGGCCCGGGGGCGGGGGGCACCATCCGAGGGAAAACCAGTTTTCCCTCGGATGACCATGGCCCCGCCCCCAGCGTGCCCGCGTCACTTCCGGGCGACGTGCACATCGGGGTGGAGTTCCCCCCGGGCCCCAATCCGCCGCCGGCGGGGAACGGGCTTCTGGGGTGGGGGTTTCCCCGCCCCCCGGGGGGACTTGGCAAGCCTAGCCACTGAGCCACAGCCTCTCCCCTTCCCACATTATTCTGCCCAGGCTTCATGTGAGTTTTGTGGTGTCCAGAGGGCAGGAAGCAGATGTCCCATGGTTGCTCTGATTACCTCATCAGATCTTCCTGATCGTCGTTTTGGCACTGGGCCAGTTTTGTATCCTGGCCTTCATGACACTGAATTGGGGCTCTATGTTTTTTGGCATCTGGGGCCTCACTGCTATGGCAGTCCGATGCAGCTCATAAGAACATAAGAGACACCAATATTGGATCAGGCCAAGGGCCCATCCAGTCCAACACTTTGTGTCACACAGTGGCCAGAAATACCAGGTGCCATCAGGAGGTCCAGCAGTGGGGCCAGGACACTAGGAGCCCTCCCACTGTTGCCCCCCCCCCAAGCACCAAGAATACAGAGCATCCCTTGCCCCAGAGCCCCTATCTATACCTTGTGGCTAATAGCCACTGATGGACCTCTGCTCCATATGCTTACCTAATTCCCTTTTGAAGCCCTCCATGCTTGTAGCCGCCGCCACTTCCTGTGGCAGTTAATTCCAAGTGTTCATCACTCTTGGGGTGAAGAAGGATTTCCTTCTATCCGTTCTAACCTGGCTGCTCAGCAATTTCATTGAGTGCCCACGAGTTCTTGTATTGTGAGAAAAGGGAGAAAAGTACCTCTTTCTCTACCTGCTCTATCCCATGCATAATCTCTAAGCTCTAACGTCTGCAGTTTCACAAGTTGCATTGGTGAAGTCTGATGGCTTCTGGCGTATTTCAGGGGGATTCTAGTGCCTGTGTAATGCTATGGTAAGCCACTTTGGGCATTTACGCGAACCAGCAAATGAATGCAAAAGAGACGCCTGGAGGGGAAACTGAGGCAAGGAAATAAGCAATGTTTTTAAGAGAAGGCAAAGAAAGAAAATAAACTCAAGGAAGTGGTGTGGTGTGGTCTGCTACATTTAGACTTTTTAAAAAAAGGGACTGAGCAAATTTGGTCGTGGAGAGGTCTAGCGAGAGGTATGTGCCGCAGTGGAGTCAGCATTACTAGAGGGAGTGTACCTGTCACTGCTGGAGGCAGACAGAGCATGGCTGTTGTACCACAGACCACCTGGGACCTTCCCACTGACCACGGTTGGGAGACCAGATGGTTACTTTACACGGACCTTACTGATCTTGCTGAAACGCAGGGTTGCACCTTCAGAAGGCCTAGCTCGGATACGTGAAGTTTTAATGTTTTAGTTTTAAATTTTATTGTATATATTGAAATGCTGTGACCCGCCCTGAGCCCGTTTACGGGATGGGTGGGACATAAATGTAATAAATAAATAAATAAATACATAAGGTGAAGTCTGCTCCTCAAGCAGCTAACTCAATGTTACTGCAAGCTTTCCCAGAGGTGCTACCGTTACTCAGCCCTCTGAAGTTCATTGCAGGTATATGAACCGCAGTTAGGTGCACTGAAGTGCATTATATAGATTTAGGGTTGTTGTTTTTAAAAGTCAACACTTGAAGCTATTGCTTTGCTCCTTGGGCAGATAACTCAATGCTACTGCAAGCTTTCCCAGAGGTGCTACCATTACTCAGCCCTCTGAAGTTCATTGCAGGCATATGAACTGCAGTTAGGTGCACTGAAGAAGAAGAAGAGAAGAGATTGGATTTATACCCCGCCCTTCACTACCCAAAGGTGTCTCAGAGCGGCTTACAAACTCCTTTCCCTTCCCCTCCCCACAGCAGACACCCTGTGAGGTGGGTGGGGCTGAGAGAGAAGAAGAGATTGGATTTATACCCCGCCCTTCACTTGGAGTCTCAGAGCGGCTTACAAACTCCTTCCCCTCCCCCTCCCCACAACAGACACCCTGTGAGGTAGGTGGGGCTGAGAGAACTCTGACACAAACTGCTCTTTTTCAAGGACAGCTGTGCCAGAGCTTGTGACTGACCCAAGGCCACATCAGCAGGTGCAAGTGGAGGAGTGGGGAATCAAACCCGGTTCTCCCAGATTAGAGTCCGCGCACTTAACCACGACACCAAACTGGCTCTCTGAAGTGCATTATATAGATTTAGGGTTGTTGTTTTTAAAGTCAACCCTTGAAGCTATTGCTTTGCTCCTTGGGCAGATAACTCAATGCTACTGCAAGCTTTCCCAGAGGTGCTACCGTAACTCAGCCCTCTGAAGTTCATTGCAGGTATATGAACCGCAGTTAGGTGCACTGAAGTGCATTATATAGATTTAGGGTTGTTGTTTTTAAAGTCAACACTTGAAGCTATTGCTTTGCTCCTTGGGCAGATAACTCAATGCTACTGCAAGCTTTCCCAGAGGTGCTACCGTTACTCAGCCCTCTGAAGTTCATTGTAGGTATATGAACCGCAGTTAGGTGCACTGAAGTGCATTATATAGATTTAGGGTTGTAGTTTTTAAAGTCAACACTTGAAGCTATTGCTTTGCTCCTTGGGCTACCGTTACTCAGCCCTCTGATGTTCACTGCAGGTAAATGAACTGCAGCTGGGTGCACTGAAGTGAATAAGATTTAGTGTTGTTGTTGTTGTTTTTTTAAAGTCAACGCTTGAAGCTATTGCTTCGCTCCTTTCCTCATATGCATGTTTGGAGTTGGGCCGACGACTATTTCAGCTTTCTTTAAAAACTTTACAGCCACCTGGCTCAGAACAAGGGGGAAAAAGTTATTTCGCAAGCAAAGGACTCCATGCCCTGTGATCCATTTTGCAAGCAGAGAGAGGCAGAATGAGCAGGGACGGGTAACTATGCTGGCGGGCTTGAGACTTACAAATTGGTCTGGTGCTTTTTCCCCTGGGTATGTGCCAGGTAGCTTCCCTGCAGAAACAGAAAAGGGAGGACAAAATTAATGGCAGCTCCAAAGAGCAGGCGGGGCTGGGAAGGGCCCAGAGGGACAAAAGCAGACACTCACCTCATTGTTGTGCAGTGTCAGGCAAAGCTTGCATTCGTAAGAGCCCAAGTGATTTTTCATAAAATAGGGATCCTGAAAGGGAAATCAGAAGGAATATTTATTTCGTGTCATCCAATCCCAGCACTTAACAGGTTTCCAAAATGGTGAAGAAATCAACACATTTAAAAACAGGAGAATCTAACAACTGTACTATTGGAATCGTTTCCAGAATCTAACAGCAGCGGCATAAAAACTAAAAAGTTAAAAACCACATCTAATTAAAAAAAAACCCAGACAAGAGTCAACAAAAAGGCTGGGGGTAACCCCCCCCCCCAACAAACTAAAACTTTGAAAAATCGTTAGGTTGCAGCCCACGCTCCCTCTAAGCTGTGGAGTCTTGTGGGCAAAAATTCTCTGAGCTCCTGGCATTCAAGCTGGGAGCGAGCGATTGGGCTGCTGCATCAATTAGTTTGCTCTGGAGCCGTCCTTCCTGAGCGAAGACGAGAACGTATGAGCCGGAGGCTAAAGAACTGTGAGCTGGCTCACACTAATTGGGCTTAGAGGGAGCACTGGTTGGGGGGACAGGTGGAGGATGAAAGAGAAGGTATTTCTGAAAACAAGGTGACACACAACAGAGAAGGCCCCGTCATTGGTGGGAAAGCAGCCCCTCCTTCGCCCTGGATGGGGAGGAACCCTAAGCACAGCCTCTGGGGCTAATTGCCATTTTAGGGGCAGGCTTGTCTGAGAGCAGGCAGGGGTCACCTTCAATGCTCCCTCTAACCTGTGGAGTCTCGTGAGCAAAAATCCTACTTTGTGAGCTCCTGGCATTAAAGCTGTGAGCGAGCAATTTGGGTACTGCATCAATTAGTTTCCTCTGGAGCAATGTTCCCTCTAAGCTGTGGAGTCTTGTGAGCAAAAATTCTACTTTGTGAGCTACTGGCATCTAAGTTGTGAGTGAGCGGTTTGGCTGCTGCATAAATTAGGTTACTCAGGAGCCATCCTTCCTGAGCGAAGACAAAAATGTGTGAGCCAGAGGCTAAAAAACTGTGAGCTAGCTCACACTAACTCAGCTTAGAGGGAACACTGCTCTGGAGCCATCCTTCCTGAGCCAAGACAAAAATTTGTGAGCCGGAGGCTAAAAAACGGTGAGCTGGCTCACACTAACTCAGCTTAGAGGGAACACTGCTCTGGAGCCATCCTTCCTGAGCCAAGACAAAAATGTGTGAGCCGGAGGCTAAAAAACTGTGAGCTAGCTCACACTAACTCAGCTTAGAGGGAACACTGCTCTGGAGCCATCCTTCCTGAGCCAAGACAAAAATGTGTGAGCCGGAGTCTAAAAAACGGTGAGCTGGCTCACACTAACTCAGCTTAGAGGGAACACTGCTATGGAGCCCTCCTTCCTGAGCCAAGACAAAAATTTGTGAGCCGGAGGCTAAAAAACGGTGAGCTGGCTCACACTAACTCAGCTTAGAGGGAACACTGCTCTGGAGCCCTCCTTCCTGAGCCAAGACAAAAATGTGTGAGCCGGAGTCTAAAAGACTGTGAGCTAGCTCACACTAACTCAGCTTAGAGGGAACACTGGATGGATGGCAGGTTTCAGAATTCCACTTCCACAAGTGCCAGAATTAAAACAGACAAAACAGTCTAAAACCATAAAACAATACAGCACAACAGCAAAGTGTCAGTGCAAGATGGGGCAGAACTTCCTCAAATGGCATTGGTCCCACAACCTGTCAGCACCCTCTCCTTCCAGGGTCACCTCGCACCCAGATGGAACCACGTATTCATGGTAGTGGTGCGATGCTGCAAATGTATCGGTGGTGGGATTGAAGTGGCGGCGGCTCCTACTTGAAAGCCCGGCGGAAGAGCTCCGTCTTACAGGCCCTGCGGAACTGAGAAAGGTCCCGCAGGGCCCGGATCTCCTCCGGGAGCTCCTTCCACCAGGTGGGAGCCGCCACCGAATACTGCTCACACTAACTCAGCTTAGAGGGAACACTGGTCACCTTGAGGGACCCCAACCTCAGACTGTTCAGGTGAGAACCAGCACCTCAGTTGGGTCCCGAAACAAGCTGCCAACTCTGGCAAGGCAACTTCACCAAGACCTGCTCACAACCTCGCTGCTGCATTTGGAACCAGCCCAAGTTTCCAAGTTGCCTTCGAGCTGCCACTGCCAGCTGGGAGCCAGCTCCTTCAGCCTGCCACGCCAACACCCCCTTCCCCCCTAGGTTGCCACCAAAAGGGATGGCTCAGATCTGGCCCAAATGCCTCTAGCTGCCAATCAATGTTCCCTCTAAGCTATGGAGCCTAGTGAGCAAAAATTCTACTTTGTGAGCTACTGGCATTAAAATTGTGAGCAAGCAATTTGTCTGCTGCATAAATTAGTTGGCTCTGGAGCCCTCCTTCCTGAGCAGAGACAAAAATCTGTGAGCTGGAGGCTAAAAAACTGTGAGCTAGCTCACACTAACTCAGCTTAGAGGGAACACTGCTGCCAATTCCTCACCCATACGGAAAAGGAATTATTTTTTCAAGCAGATTCACGTAACAGTCAGTCTCATTTTGTTTGCCGTCTGGGTTCCCGTTCTAGATTATTTGATTCGGCAGGAAGAAATCCCGAGCGAAGTCAGAGATCTTTAGCGATGGCAGAAGAAATTAGTTAAATTGTCTGTGGTTGTTAAAATCATATGTTTCTATCACACAACTTTGAAACCGCTGAAAATCTTGTCAACACCTGCAAATTTTGGAAGTTATACTGTTTTTATGTATTTGTAGAATAAAAATTTTAAAATGTGTTTTTTTTTAAAGGAATTATTGTTCTGGTATTTCTTAGTCATTACAGCTGATACTTTTTATTGAATTTCTACAAGCTGTACTTCATTGATGATTTGGTGTACATATCAGGTTGATTTTAGAGCTCTGGGATGTTGAAGGGTCTATGCACAGAAAATGAAAACACAAAAAAAACCCAGACGGGCTGGGATACAAAACTAGATTTTCCTCCTCCTGTAGGATCAGTGGGCTGCAACTGATGCTTCCTGTCTACAGACAATTGCTTCCTGGCTTCCTTCCACCATACAAGAAACCCACCTTGTTGATATCGATCGTTTCCAGGGCCAGCTGCCTTAGCCTCTCTCTGCGATCTCGGTTGCTCTCCGAGGCTGAGGCGACTCCTCCACTTCCCGTTTTACCTCCCGGACGGTGCTGAAAATCCATAGCTGACGCTCTTGTGCTTCAGTGTTACCAAGGAGAAAAGACTGAGTAGGGGACAAAGAGAGAGAGAGAGAGAGACAGAGAGAGAGGTGTTTAAGCCACCCAGCTCACACAGAGCCAGTTTTAAATTAAGAATATGAGAACAACCCTCCTAGATCAGACTATATTTCATTTATTTATTTATTTATTTTACTCTGGTCATTTACAGTCTACCTCTTCTGCTAAGACTCCAGGCAGAGCACATAGTGTTAATCAAGTACAATCAACAGGACAGGATGTTCAACAAGCGATACAATAGAAATCTAAAAGCAAACAGATCTAAAAACAAACAAACAGAAATCTCAAACAGAAGTGGGAACAAAGCATGAGCTTTTAAACATGCTACGTTAAGCGGTGTAGAAATGACCTAGTCTGGAAAATACAGTGTTAGGTAGAAGGAGACAAAGACGATGAAGACGAAGAAGAAGGGATTGGATTTACACCCCGCCCTTCACTCAGAGCGGCTTACAAACTCCTTCCGTTCCCCTCACCACAACAGACACCCTGTGAGGCTGAGACAGTTCTTTCGAGAACTGCTTGCGAGAGAACAGCTCTGAGAGAACTTGGAACTGACCCAAGGTCACACCAGCAGCTGCATGTGGAAAAGTAGGGAATCGAACCCCGTTCTCCCAGATTACAGTGCTGCAGGTCACGGTCCCTGTCCCTTTACCAAGGCAGCTTTCTGACGGTTTCGTTGCGGGACAGTTCTGTTGAACTTGTGCGGAAGCCCACCTGAATGATTCTGCTTGGTGTGGTTTGCAGAAAGCCAGGAGAGCGGGAGCCTTCCTGCCCTTGTCACAACACTTGAATGCACGAGTACGGGCGGTTACCGATTTTGCCCATTAGCAGGAGGGTACCTGCAAAAGGCCCTGCTGGGATGAGTGAAGTGGGCGTGGCAGAGCATAGGGGGAGAGAGGTGGTCCGGCAGGTAAGAGAGACCAAGGCCAGCAGGGCTTTGCACGTAATACTCTCGTCCAGACTAGCTCTAGTCCAGCATCCCGTTTCTCCCAGGGGCCAACCAAAAACCTGGCCAACAAGCTGCCTCCCGGCCCAGGTATTCCGAGGTTCTCTCCAGTCACCATGGCTAGTAGCCATGATTGAAATTTCCTCCATGAATTTGCTTGGTCCCCTGCTAAAGCTACATTTTAGAAAAGAAAGGACTAAGGGGGTGGGGAAACATGATAGAGGTTTATAGATTTATGCATGGGGTGGAGAGAGTTGACAAGGGGAACAACTTTCTCCCCCTCTCCCAAAATACTAGAACTCGAGGGCACTCAGTGAAGCTGGTGGGCAGTAGGTTCAGGACACACAAAAGGAAATACTACTTTACGCAGAGAGTGATTAAAATGTGGACTTTGCTGCCAGAGGATGTTGTGATGGCCACAGGAATAAACAGCTTTAAAGACGGATTAGATAGATTCATGGAGGGTAGGTCCAACAGTGGCTATTACCCATGGTGGCTGAGGGGAACCTCCGCATTCAGAGGCACTAATCCTGTGATTCCCAGAGCCAGGAGGCAACTTCAGGGGAAGGCCTCGGCCTCTATGCCCTGTTGCTGGTTGTCCAGAGGAACTGGTTGGCCACTGTGTGAGACAGGATGCTGGACTAGATGGACCACTGGTCTGATCCAGTGGGGCTTTTCTGATGTTCTTATCAGGGGAAGGCCTCGGCCTCTATGTCCTGTTGCTGGCCATCCAGAGGAACTGGTTGGCCACTGTGTGAGGCAGGATGCAGATGACTTCCGGTTTAGGCACTCTGATGGCGGACGCGTCTCTCGGGACCTCCTGAGGATGCGATCCGTGAACCAGCGGATGTAAAGGGGGTGCGATTGTGTGCACCCTCCTGGAGCTCTTGCGAGGGGTTCCTAGCCACGGGACGCTAAGGGTCGCCTCTTCCCCAGCACGCTGCTGGTGGATTGAGGCGTCCCGATGTCCCGACGGTCTTGTCGCTGTGTTCCAGTACTGGAAGCAGAGACACACACCGGGACAAGCAAGTGGAGGTTGGGGGTTTTAAACGACTGATGGCGAGAGGAACTGGTTGGCCACTGTGTGAGACAGGATGCTGGACTAGATGAACCACTGGTCTGATCCAGCAGGGCTCTTCTTATCTTCTCTTATGTTCTTATGTACGCCAGTGCCCATCATTAAGTCTGCTGGCAGAGAATGCCACAAGTTACTTATCCATTGAGTAAAGAAATGCTCTCTATTGTCTGTTCTGACAATACTGCCCATCAACTTAATTGGATGACTTCAGTTCTAGTGCTATGGGAGAAGGGGGGAAAAAGCTCTCTCCACTTCTCCACTCCACACATAATTTGAGAAGCCTCTAACACATTCCCCCTTGTCACCCTTTTTCTAAACAGTAGGGATTCTTTCCCCCTCATGGATCACTGCCTTGTCGTGGCGAGGGGGCTTGAGCAGTTCAATGAAGCTGTGGGCTATGCCGTGAAGGGCCACCCAAGACGGACAGGCCACAGCAGAGAACTCAGACCAAGTGTGATCCACTGGAGAAGGAAATGGCAACCCACTCCAGTATCTTTGCCAAGAAAACCCCATGGACAGTAACAAAAGGCTAAAAGATATGACGCCGGAAGATGAGCCCCTCAGGCCAGAAGGTGTCCATTTGTTGTGAGATATTTGGATGTGGGTGTGTGGCTGTACGTGCCCTGTGAAAGCGTGTTTACCCATGTCACCCACACTCTCCCTCCCCAGTTCGTGTGTGTCTCCTGAGTGTTGCCCCTTACCAAAGGCATAGGTGTAAGCTTGGAAATCACTAGGTCTCTTCTTAAAATAAGACTAATATTTATTAAAAGGAACATTCAAAGATTTTTCTGGCAAGATGACCGCAAGACGCTATGTCAGCCTGCCACACACACAGTAGAATCCTATTTTCCTAAACATTGATAGAATACACACAGAAAAATAAACATACAGCAAAGTTTTCCCCACCCCATGCATGCGCGGCCTAAGAGGCGACTCTACACATGGACATCACCAGATGGGCAACACCGAAATCAGATTGACTATATAATTTGCAGTCAAAGATGGAGAAGCTCTATCCAGTCAGTAAAAACAAGACCTGGAGCTGACTGTGGTTCAGATCATGAGCTACTCATTGCAAAATTCAGACTTAAACTGAAGAAAATTGGGAAAACCACGAGGCCATTCAGGTTTGACCTAGATCGCATCCCTGATGAATATACAGTAGAGGTGAAGAATAGATTCAAGGGTCTGGATTTGATAGATAGAGTGCCTGAAGAACTATGGACAGAGGTTCGTGACATCGTACAGGAGGCAGCAATCACCACCATCCCAAAGAAAAAGAAATGTAAGAAAGCAAAGTGGCTTTCTGATGAGGCTTTACAAATAGCAGAGGAAAGAAGGAAAGCGAAAGGCAAAGGCGAAAAGGAAAGATTTACCCAACTGAACGCAGATTTCCAGAGAACAGCAAGGAGAGATAAGGAGGCCTTCCTGAATGAACAGTGCAAAGTAATAGAAGAAAACAATAGAATGGGAAGGACTAGAGATCTCTTCAAGAAAATTGGAGAAATCAAGGGAGCGTTCCATGCAAAGCTGGCCATGATAAAGGACAAAAACGGTAGGGACCTAACAGAAGCAGAAGAGATTAGGAAAAGATGGCAAGAATACACAGAAGAACTATACAAGAAAGACCTCGATGTCCTTGACAACCACGACGGTATAATCACTGACCTCGAGCCAGACATCCTGGAATGTGAAGTTAAATGGGCCTTAGAAAGCATTACTAACAACAAAGCTAGTGGAGGTGATGGTATTCCAGCTGAGCTATTCAAAGTCTTAGAAGATGATGCTGTTAAAGTTCTGCACTCCATTTGCCAGCAAATTTGGAAAACGCAACAGTGGCCACAGGATTGGAAAAGATCAGTATACATTCCAATCCCAAAGAAGGGCAATGCCAAGGAATGTTCAAACTATCGCACAATTGCACTCATATCACACGCTAGCAAGGTCATGCTCAAGATCCTACAAGCTAGGCTTCAACAGTACGTGGATAGAGAACTACCAGAAGTACAAGCTGGGTTTCGAAGAGGTAGAGGAACTAGAGATCAAATTGCCAACATTCGCTGGATTATGGAGAAAGCAAGAGAGTACCAGAAAAATATCTACTTCTGCTTCATTGACTATGCTAAAGCTTTTGACTGTGTGGATCACAACAAACTATGGCAGGTCCTTAAAGAGATGGGAGTACCAGACCACCTCACATGTCTCTTGAGAAACCTGTATAAGGGCCAAGAAGCGACAGTTAGAACCGGATACGGAACAACTGATTGGTTCAGCATAGGAAAAGGAGTACGACAAGGATGTATACTGTCACCTTGCTTATTTAATATATATGCAGAGTACATCATGCGAAATGCTGGCCTGGATGAATCACAAGCGGGAATTAAGATTGCTGGGGAAAAGATCAACAACCTCAGATATGCAGACGATACCACTCTAATGGCAGAAAGTGAAGAGGACCTAAAGAGCCTCTTGCTCAGGGTAAAAGAGGAGAGCGCAAAAGTGGGCTTGAAGCTCAACATCAAAAAAACTAAGATCATGGCATCCGGCCCCATCACTCCTTGGCAAATAGAAGGGGAAGTCGTGGAAGTGGTGACAGACTTCACGTTCCTGGGATCCCAGATCACCGCAGACTGTGACAGCAGTCATGAAATTAAAAGACGCCTGCTCCTTGGGAGGAAAGCGATGGCGAACCTAAACAGCATGATAAAAAGTAGAGACATCACCCTGCCAACAAAAGTCCGCATGGTCAAAGCAATGGTATTCCCAGTAGTCATGTATGGCTGTGAGAGTTGGACTATAAGGAAGGCCGAGCGCCGAAGAATAGATTCTTTTGAACTATGGTGCTGGAGGAGACTCTTGAGAGTCCCTTGGACTGCAAGAAGAACAAATCAGTCAATCCTCAAAGAAATCAACCCTGACTGTTCCCTGGAAGGCCAGATAATGAAACTGAAGCTCAAATACTTTGGCCACCAAATGAGAAGGGAGCACTCACTGGAGAAGACCCTGATGCTGGGAAAGATTGAAGGTCAAAGAAGACGGGGACGGCAAAGGATGAGATGGTTAGACAGTGTCATAGATGCAACGAACATGAAATTGAGCCAACTTCAGAGGACGGTAGGAGGGCCTGGCGGGAGATGATCCATGGGGTCGCGAAGAGTCGAACTCGACTGTGCGACTGAACAACAACAACAAAAAGGGATTCTTTAGCCTTTCCTCGTAGGAAAGGTGTTCCAATGCCCTAATCGTCTTGGTTGCCCTATTCTGTATTTTCCCCTGCTCTGCAATATCCACTTCGAGATACGGTGACTAGAACTGCACACAGGATTCCAAATAAGGCTCTGCACAACAGCATTACAATGTTGGCTGTTTTAGGCTCGGCCCCTTTACTATAAATCCCCAGCACGGAGTCTGTCTTCTTCACTGCTGCCACACAATGAGTTGCAGTTTTCACAGAACTTTTTACTACCACCCCAAGATCTTTTTCCATTTCAGACTCCAGCAGTTTAGATCCTAACAGCATATATTCAAAGTTGGGATGGTTTGGGGTTTTTTTTTTTTTGTTTGCTCCTATGTGGAAAAAAACCCTCACTTTAAATACATGCTGATCGGGTCTGAATTGTCATGGACTGAGAGGGAAAGATTCCTGGGGGTTGCCATCTATCTAAGGCACAGGAAATGCTCCACATATGGGGTGGGTGGGAAGGATGGGGCCAGGAACTGAGGGATAATTCCCTTGTTGTCTGCAACTAATTCGAGGGACAACTTTCAAAGGAACTCAGCTGCTAAGGCAGATTTCCACCATTGGACTTTTTCAAAACCTTCTCAGACCAAATCACACAGCACCAATAAAGCTTACCACCCTGCAAGTTTGAAACTCCCCCCCCCCACATATATATAGCTTCTCTAGTAACCACCTGGCAAGAAGGCGGATTGCAAACCCCAAGAGGAGACTCTGCCTTTTCAAGAACCCCATTGTAGAGGGAAGCAATGAAGTTTAACACAGATCCCTCACTCACCACTAAACCCCATCGTCTGACAAACATTTGCTTAGCAGACTTACAGGAATAGAGCGCACCAGGAAAAAGCAGCACGTTAGCTCCAAAGCAAGGGGTCTTAGGCCAGGTGCTGGGCTGTTCAAATGCTATGTTGCCAATTTGCAACTCTCAGACTGTATTATTGGTGTTGGCAAAAAATATGTGCTTGGGAGGATAAAGAAAGGTGAGAGCATTACAGGAGACCCCCCCAGGGCAGTTATCATCAACACACTGGAAGGCTGTATGAGACCCAGTGTGATGTAGTGCTGTTGGACTAGGATCTGGGAGACCAGGGTTCAACTTGGGCCATGGAAGCTCGCTGGGTGACCTTGGGCCAGTCACACTCTCTCAGCCTAACCTACCTTATAAGGTTGTTGTTAGGATAAAATGAAAGAGAGGAGAACAACATAAGCTACTTTGGGTCCCCAGCGGGAAGAAAGGCTGGGTATAAATACAATATTGCAGTGCAAAAGTTAGAGAACTGGATTAGGCTGTGAGGGATGCGGGTTCGAATGCCCACTCCACCATAGTTCTCTCGGTGGCTGCGGGCCAGAGGCTCTTTCTCGCTCAGCCTCAGCTAACTCGCAGGGTGGTTGCACAGATAAAACATGAAATTCCGCTGCCCTCAGAGAAGATCAGCCTAAACAGATAATCTGTCAAGAGGCTGTTGCCTGGTTGCCTTTATGGAATTTAACTCATCTATTTATTTTCATTACTGGTTCATCATTCATAGTGGGACTTGAGGTGGATTACAAGTACAAGACTTGCCTCCAGGAGACAGGGCAGCCAGTAAAGTGATACAGCCTTGGGCTTTCCTTAACTTACAGTGCACTTTGTGGGCATGCATGCACTGGCAGTCTGAGTTGCCAACCTCCCGGTGGGGCCTGGAGATCTGAAAGGATACCCAATATCTTGAACTTAGGCAGATCACGAGAAGTGAGGGCAGGAAGGGCTGCATCAGTGCTTAGTTCTTGTGGCCCTTCCTTACACACCCAGGGAAATGCTGATTGCCACTTTGGGGTCAGGAAGCCATTTTTCTCCAGGCCAGTTTGGCTGGAGATCCTGGAGGGGTTCTTTTTATCATCTTCTGGGCATGGAACTGGGGTCACTGTGTGTGTGTGTGCGGGGGGAGGTATTTGAGAATTTCCTGCATTGTGTAGCAGGGGGGTGGACTAGATGACCCCGTGGGTCCCTTCCAACACCATGCTTCTATCCAGAGATCAGTTCACCTGGGGGGAAAATGGCATCTTTGGAAGATAAGACCCCCCACAGCATTATACCCACGCTGAGGTCCCTCCACAGGCTCTACCCTCTAATCCCCAGGAATTTCCCGAGCTGGCAGGCGGCAACCCGAGCTGGCAGGCGGAGAGAGAGGGGAGCATTCCTACTGAGGACTAGCCGAGGGGACAGACGTACAGCAGGGGGAAAGGAGGGACGCCCGCAATCCAAGCCTCCTCACCTGCCCTTCAGCGGGGCTCTCGCCGCTTCTCCCGCCTCTTTCCCCTTCCACCAGCGACGGAATCCGCAGCCAGCCACACGCAACGACGACACACTTCCGGGTCACCTCGGCGGCTCTTCCGGCTCAGAGCGGAAGTGAGAGCGGAAGGGGCGGGGCGTAAGGGCTGCGCGGGCGGCGGCGGCACCATCGAGGGCGCGGCGGCCAGAGGGGCGCCGGTGGGGCGCGGCGGCCGGGCGCGATGCGGTACAACGAGCGGGAGCTGCTCTCGCTGTCGCGGCAGCCGGCCGAGAAGGCGGCCGAGATCCTCATGCGGGCCCCCAAGAAGGGGAGCGGTGAGAGGCGGGGCGCGGGGTGGTGTGACGTCACGGGGACACATCCGGGTCCCCCCCCCACCCTTTCCCCGGCTTGGGAAGAACGGCCTCTAACAGGGCTGTTCAAGTTACTCGTCCTCAGTGCGGGAAGCGGGTTGATTTCCCTCTCCCTGGTCCCTTTGGGTCTCGGAAAGGGGGGAAAGGGTTTTAACTTGTTTATTAAGGATTTGGAGTTCGGAGTCAGCAGCGAAGTGGCTAAATCTGCAGATGACACAAAGTTGTTCAGGGTGTTATGCTGGGGATTATTGGGAAAGGAGTTGAAAACAAATCAGCCAATATCATCATGCCCCTGTATAAATCGATGGTGCGACCTCATTTGGAGTACTGTGGACGGTTCTGGTCACCACACCTCAGAAAGGATATTATAACATTGGAAAAAGTGCAGAAAAGGGCAACTAGAATGATAAAAGGGTTGGAACACTTTCCCTATGAAGAAAGGTTAAAGTGCTTGGGGCTCTTTAGCTTGGAGAAACGACATCTGAGGGGTGACACGATGGAGGTTTATAAGATTATACCTGGGATAGAGCAGGTAGAGAAGGAAGTCCTTTCCTCCCTTTCTCATAGTATGAGAACTCGTGGGCACTCCATGAAATTGCTGAGCGGTCGGGTTAGAACAGACAAAAGGAAGTCCTTCTTCACCCAAAGAGTGATGAACACATGGAATTCACTGCCGCAGGAGGTGGCGGCGGCTACAAGCATGGACAGCTTCAAGTGGGAATTAGATAAGCATATGGAGCAGAGGTCCATCAGTGGCTATTAGCCACAAGGTATAGACAGGAACTCTTGGTCTGGGGCAAGTGATGCTCTGTATTCTTGGTGCTTGGGGGGGGGCAACAGTGGGAGGGCTTCTAGTGTCCTGGCCCCACTGCTGAACGTCCTGATGGCCTGATCCAACATTGGCTTCTCTTATGTTCACGTGTGGGGCTAGTCTCCCTCTCTCTGTGTTTTGCAGTATTGCTTTTCTAAGCCCTGGGCTGATGAGCATACTGGGGACTGAACAGGTCCTTTTCTCTTTGCAGTACTGAAGAAGCGCCTTGTGAAGCTGGTTGTCAATTTCCTTTTTTACTTCCGAACAGATGAAGCAGAGGTAAAATGGCATTTGCCCCCTCTTGCAGTTGTTTGCCGCAAGGACAGCCTTCGAGGTGTCATTCAAACAGCAGTGGCATGTATGCATTGCCTATAGTAAGATGTAGTGCAGGTTTCCCCAAGGTGGTGCACGCCCACTGACACCTTTCCTGGTGCTTGCCAAGTGTTTTTAGAAAGTGGAAGGTCGGGCTTTTGCCCAGCAAGACTTCTGATTGGCCATTGGAAATTTGATTGGCAGTGCATCTATTTAAAAAATTCCGCTATGGCAGCAGCTGCCACTACAACACACGAATCATCACTATGTGCCTGAAGGTAAGCTGTGGCAGCATTTTAGTTGCTGCCCCCACCACACTGTGTCAGAATTCTGAAGGTGCCCATAGGCTCAAAAAGCTTGAGGACACCTGGTATAGTGGTTAGATTCCCGGACTTAGAATTGTGGAGACCAATGCTCCCTCTAAGCTGTGGAGTCTTGTGAGCAACAATTCTGCTTTGTGAGCTACTGGCATTCAAGTTGTGAGCGAGCGATTTGGCTACTGCATAAATCAGTTTGCTCTGGAGCCATCCTTCCAGAGCGAAGACAGAAATGGGTGAGCTGCAGGCTAAAAAAATGTGAGCTAGCTCACACTAACTCAGCTTAGAGGGAACACTGGTAGAGACCTGGGTTCCAATCCCTACTCTGCCAGTGCTTGCCAAGTGTTTTTAGAAAGTGGAAGGTCGGGCTTTTGCCCAGCAAGACTTCTGATTGGCCATTGGAAATTTGATTGGCAGTGCATCTATTTAAAAAATTCCGCTTTGGCAGCAGCTGCCACCACCACACACGAATCGTCACTGTGTGCCTGAAGGTAAGCTGTGGGCAGCCTTTTAGTTGCTACCCCCACCACACTGTGTCAGAATTCTGAAGGTGCCCATAGGCTCAAAAAGCTTGAGGACTCCTGGTATAGTGGTTAGATTCCCAGACTTAGAATTGTGGAGACCAATGCTCCCTCTAAGCTGTGGAGTCTTGTGAGCAACAATTCTGCTTTGTGAGCTACTGGCATTCAAGTTGTGAGCGAGCGATTTGGCTACTGCATAAATCAGTTTGCTCTGGAGCCATCCTTCCAGAGCGAAGACAGAAATGGGTGAGCTGCAGGCTAAAAAAATGTGAGCTAGCTCACACTAACTCAGCTTAGAGGGAACACTGGTAGAGACCTGGGTTCCAATCCCTACTCTGCCATGAAGCATACTGGATGACCTTGGGCCGGTCACCCTCTCCTTCTGCTTCCCCAACCTCACAGGACTGTTGTGAGGACATAAGTCACCCTGAGCAAATCGGAGGGAGGCAGAATTTTTAAAAAGTGTCCTGGAGTGACATCTGTATGGTCTAGCACATGGAGCTTGTAAGTCTGGGTCTTTGAGGGCTCCGGTGCCTAAGTCAGGAAGCACAGGCCCCTCTGTGACACCAGAGCAGCTGAGCTAATGGCAGCCAGAGAGGCCATGAGATCAGCATGGACTGGATTCTATTAATACTATTGATTGTGCCAACTCGAGATAAGTAAATCTCCACCCAAACTGGCAATCCATCTGAATCTCTCTCTCTCTCTCTGGGTCTGTCTATAGCCCATTGGTGCTTTGCTGTTGGAACACTGCAGAATCCACCAAGAAGAAAGCAATGTTTTTTCTATCGGTGAGTCCTGGGGGAAATGGGCAGGGAGGGAAGGGGTTTGTAGGGACGTATGTGACCCTGGGTACTTTTCTGGGGGATGTGAGCAGTTTTCAGTGGAACGGGAGCCTTGGTTTATTCATTAAATTTGTTAATCACCCATTCCCTGCAGTGCCGGGATGTGAGCGATGTACATCTTTCATAAAAACATCAGGATAAAACAATTAAAACGTTAACAACATATTTCAAGCAAGAAGATGGCATATATCCATCGGTCCCATTTCAGACTGCTGGCCGCTCTGCAGGCAGGGGAAAGGAGGGCAAAACAGATAGGAAAAGCAATTGGAGCAAAAAAAGGGTGCCGGCTGTGATGGAGACCTCGCTGAGAGAGGAAAGAGGAGAGTGCTGCCTAAGGGGCAGAGGCAGCCGAGGCCCCTGTTGCTGTTCACGTTGGATTCGTGGGTTTGAAGAGCCTGCCTCAACTCCTGGGGGAGTGAAGCTACTCCTCCACATGCATCTGCTGGTGTGACCTTGGGTCAGTCTCAAGTTCTCTCAGAGTCGTTCTCTCACGAGCAGTCCTTGAAAGAGCTCTCTCAGCCCCACCTACCTCACAGGGTGTCTGTTGTGGGGAGGGGAAGGGAAAGGAGATGGTAAGCCGCTCTGAGACTCCTTTGGGTAGCGAAGGGCGGGGGATAAATCCAATCCCTTCTTCTTCACAATGGGACGGGTGGCAATGCTCCCTCTAAGCCGTGGAGTCCTGTGAGCAAAAATTCTACTTTGCGAGCTCCTGGCAGTTGTGAGCGAGCGATTTGGCAGCTGCATAAATTAGCTTGCTCCAGAGCCCTCCTTCCTGAGCTAAGGCAGAGGCTAAACTGTGAGCTAGCTCATACTAACTCATCTTAGAGGGAACACTGACGGGCGGGTGTTGGTTTTGCCTATCCAGGTTTTCTCGAAGAGCCCGACAGGAAGTACTACTTTGAGTGTGACACCGCCGAGCAGTGCCAGGAATGGATCGAGGTGCTGCGGAGAGCCAGGTGAGGCTGCCTGCATCGATCCTTCATGCTGCCGTGGGGGGAAGGCTCCGGGTCCCACAGCTCTCACAGAACATCCAAAGGATGCCCGGAACGTCCTTCAGTGCGCGATCTCCCAAAGCAACCTTCTTTCGTAGCAGATGCACGTCAGGGCCCCTCAAATGCTTTTTCAGCCAGTGGGGCTGTTTGGTGTAGTGGTGAATAGTGGTGGACTCTAATCTGGGAGAACCGGGTTTCATTCCCCACTCCTCTACATGCAGCTGCTGGTGTGTCCTTGGGTCGGTCACAAGTTCTCTCAGAGCTGTTCTCTCAAGGGCCGTTCTCGAGAGAGCTCTCTCAGCCCCACCTAGCAGTGCTCCCTCTAAGCTGAGTTAGTGTGAGCTAGCTCGCAGTTTTCTAGCCTCCAGCTCACACATTTTTGTCTTAGTTCAGGAAGGAGGGCTCCAGAGCAAATGGATGCACGGAGTAGCCAAATTGCTCGCTCACAACTTCAGTGCCAATTGCTCACAAAGTAGAATTTTTGCTCCCTAGACTTCACAGCTTAGAGGGAGCATTGCTCACGGGGTGTCTGTTGTGGGGAGGGGAAGGGGAGAGGAGATTGTAAGCCGCTCTGAGACTCCTTCAGGTAGCGAAGCCAGTCTGGTGTCATGGTTAAGTGCACGGACTCTAATCTGGGAGAACCGGGTTTGATTCCCCACTCCTCTGCTTGCACCTGGCTGGATGACCTTGGGCAAGCCATAGTTCTGATAAGAGCTGTTCTTGAAAAAGAGCAGTTTCGATCAAGAGCTCTCTCAGCCCCACCTACCTCACAGGGTGTCTGTTGTGGGGAGGGGAGGGGGAGGGAAAGTAGTTTGTAAGCCGCTTTGAGACACCTTTGGGTAGTGAAGGGTGGGGTATAAATCCAATCTCTTCCTCCTCTTCTTTTTCTCTTGTCATACTAGGATTTGGGAGGCTCAGGGTTCAAGGCCCCACTCAACCAGGAAGGCCCTTGGGTAGCCTCTTTGTCTGGCCTACCTCACAAGGTGGTTGTGAAGGGGAGAGGCAGGTCCACTTGGTGGAACTCCTTAGAGGACGAACCTTAGCTGGATATTGCTGCCAGCGGAGCTCAGCCCGCCAACCCCCCAGGGGGAAAACGACTTCTGAACAGTTTTCCATCTTTCCTAGAATTCGTCAGGCCCAGTGGTAGAGGCAGATGGTTTTGTCCAGTGTCCTTCCAGCACTTCCTAAGACATTATCTTTTTTTGGGGGGGGGATTATGATGCTAAAAGCGTCATCCTCTTTCTGTGAAGCCCTTTTCTCCGAGCCTGCACACCCTGTTCCAGTCCTGTGTCCCCGGCCAGTGGTTCCGCGAGCACAAAGATCTGCAGCTGTGGAATGCTGTTTCCTTGCTTGCCACGGTAGCCCACTCGGCTCCCTCCCCCCCAAAATCGGGGTCCTGGGGGCTCCCCTGGAAGAGTGCTGGGAGGGAATTTCAGTCACGCTCCCCGGGCAGAAATCCTAGCCGGGACCCAAGCTCACTTGCGGTTGGAGGGGGGGGGGGGAAAGAGCTCTGGAGAATTTTCCAAGCATCTGCACTGTTATCACATTTATATAACTATCATACAGAAAAGAAGGGAAAGTGAAATAGGACATAGATATATAAGAATTCAGGGCCTCTTTCCTGCAATCACAGGGAAGGGCTGGTGAGAAGAGTCACTTCACCAATTCAGGTTCTGATATAGGTGCGAGGATTTGTTAAACCCGCTTTGTTTCGTAGCGGAGGGGATGTTTCCCACCCTCCCTGTCGGTCCTGTCCGCTCCTTCTGGAGAGCAAATCCCTGCTTCCATTGCAGACGGGTGTTCCGGAGCTGATCTGTGCCAGGATGCCTTTCACTGTTTGACACTCCGGGTCCCATTGCCACCCTGAAGCTGGTGGTCAATTCTGAGACGCCTCGCTTCATTCCCCGGGGAGTTCTGCCTGCCACAAAGCGCCTTGGCCCCTCGACTTCCTAAAAGTTTCCTCTCCCCCTTCCCCTCTTCCTCCTCCTCCTTTCTGGCCTAGCGACCCACGTCAGAGAAAGTCGTAAGCCCACTTTTGGGGTCCCTGAGACAGGGTTGCCAGTCCCCAGGTGGCGGCTGGAGATCTCCCGGAACCACAACTGGTCTCTAGGTACAAGAGATCCGTTCCCCTGGAGAAATTGGCTGCTTTGGAGGGTGGACTCCGTGGCATTATACCCCACTGTGGTCTCTCTCCTCCTCAGACCCCACCCTCCCCAGACTCCACCACCGAAATCTGGCAATCCTAGTTTGACAAGAAATGGTGTTAGGTTATCTTCGGCTTCTCTTATGTAGTCTGCTTAGGGCAGGATGCATCTTGGCTTCTCCTGGCAATTGCACACTGGAAAACCCACCTCTCCTCTGTCCCCCCATCATGTTATCCCGTCCTTTGTCCAAGGAGCTCAGGGTGACACACACCTAGGGGGTCCCCCCCCCCCCCCCCTATAAAAAAAAAACACACACCTAGGGGAAACACCCCCCCCCCAATTTAAGTAAAAAGTAAAGGTAAAGGTTCCCTTGCTCGAAAGCCAGTCGAATCCGACTCTAGGGTTGCGGTGCTCATCTCCATTTCAAAGCTGAAGAGCCAGCGCTGTCCGAAGACGTTTCCATGGTCATGTGGCCGGCATGACTAAACACCAAGGCGCTCGGAACGCTGTTACCTTCCCACCGAAGTGGTACCTATTTATCTACTTGCAATTTCTTGCTTTCGAACTGCTAGGTTGGCAGGAGCTGGAAGTAGAGACGGGAGCTCACTCCGTCATGCGGCACACTCGGGTCTCGAACTGCTGAACTACTGACCTTCCACAGCCTGCAGTTCAGCGTCTTAACCACTTGAGCCACCGGAGCTCCCCAATTTAAGTACAGACCGACAATTCTCATGAGGTTAGCTAGGCGGAGTGCAGCCGTCCCAGGAAGCATTGTGACAGAATGGAGGATCCGAACTCGGCTCTCCCCACTCATGCCACCCCTGCACCCTTCTCTCGGACTGCTCTGTGACCAGTCATGCCCCGCTCCCCCTCGCCCCCCACCCATACCTTCTGGAAGCTGTGAGGTCAGCCGTTCCGTTCTCCCTTCCGCCTGCAGTTACGAGTTCATGCGAAGCAGCCTGGTGTTCTATCGGAACGAGATCCAGAAGATGACGGGGAAGGTGAGCGGGGGCTTTGGGGTGGCGTTCGTGGGGAGGGGCCGTGGCTCAGCGGCAGAGCGTCTGCTCGGTATGCAGAAGGTGCCAGGTTCAGTCCCAGGTATCCCCAGTTAAAAGGGGTAGGTGACGGGAGAAGGCCTCCGCCTGAGACCCCGGGGAGCTGCTGCCAGTCTTGAGTAGGCAGTACTGACCACCTCGAGTAGACAGTACTTGGCCACCAGCCAGTTTGGTGTAGTGGTTCGGAGCAGCAGACTGCAATCTGGGAAAACCGGGTTTGATCCCCCACTCCACCATGTGCAGCCAGCTGGTTGACCCTGGGTCAGTCGCAAGTTCTCTCGGCGCTCTCTCAGGCCCCTCCTGCCTCACAGGGTGTCTGTTGTGGGGAGAGGAAGGGAAAGGGGATTGGAAGTCACTCTGTGACTCCTTTGTAGTGAAGGGCGGGGTATAAATCCAATCTCCTCCTCCTTCTTGATGGATTGCTGGTCCGATTCGACCATAGACAAGGTGGGTAAGCAATGGGAAAGACCTCAGCTCAAGACCCCGGGGGGGCATTGTTCCCTCTAAGCTGAGTTCGTGTGAGCTAGCTCACAGTTTTTAGCCTCTAGCTTGCACGTTTTTGTCCTAGCTCAGGACAGAGCAAATTAATCTAGGCAGCAGCCAGATTGCTCGCTCACCACTTTAATGCCAGCAGCTCACAAAGTAGACTTCTTGCTCACGAGACTCCATGGCTTAGAGGGAGCATTGCTGGGGAGTACTGACTAGACAGGGCTGACCTTGATGGACCGATGGTGTGATTCAGTACACGGCAGCTTCATTAAAGGGACAAGAGGACAGAGCTGGGATGGGAACTAGGGGTGTGCAAAAAAAAAATAAAAAAATTCAGCCGGATTCGGATTCCGCCGAATCGGGCAGAATCAATTTCGGCCGGCATGTCAATTTCGGCAGTACCAGCCTATTCAGGAGTCTTTCCGCCAGCTGAATGTCAGTTTCAGCCCCATTATATCCTATGGGCCATGGTGGGAAAAAAAGTTACTTTTTTCCCACCATGGAGAACAATGGACGAAATAGGGGCAACCTGTTTGGGGGGCAGTAGAATTGGACCCCCTGGTCCAATGTTCTTGAACCTTGGTTGGTATCTTGGGGAGAGGCTCCAGCAGCTACCCTGCGAGTTTGGAGCCTCTCCCTCAAACCCCCTCCCCTCCAGCCCCCAGAATTTACCCTATGTTTTCACCATTGACTTCAATGGCCCATAGGATATAATGGGGCTAAATTGCCATCGAAATTCGGCAGCAATTCGGAGGCAAGCCGATTCAGAATCTGAATCGGCCTGCAGCAGCCCGAAAGGGGTCTGAATGCGCCATTTCCGGGGGTGCATTCGGTTCGGACAAACCGAATGCACATCCCTAATGGGAACGCCCAGCTGAGGCCAGAGAGTGCCAATCAGGGGCTTTGTGGCTTGGGTCATGCCTGCTGGCATCAAGAGTTACTCCCCCCCACCATGGCCAAGACTCAATTTATGAGGCCAGGCAGCTGCATCTGGAGGAAGCAGCGGAGCGTAGGGTCAGCTTATGGCTCTTGGAAGTCATTAACATAAGAACATAAGAGAAGCCAATGCTAGATCAGGCCAATGGCCCATCCAGTCTAACATTCTGTCACACAGTGGCCAAAAATACCAGGTACCATCAGGAGGTCCAGCAGTGGGGCCAGGACAGTAGAAGCCCTCCCACTGTTGACACCCCCCCCCCAAGCACCAAGAATACAGAGCATCACTTGCCCCAGACTGAGAGTTCCAATCTATACCTTGTGGCTAATAGCCACTGATGGACCTCTGCTCCATATGTTTATCCAGCTCCCTCTTGAAGCTGTCTGTGCTTGTAGCCGCCACCACCTCCTGTGGCAGTGAATTCCATGTGCTAATCACTCTTTGGGTGAAGAAGGACTTCCTTTTATCCGTTCTAACCCGACCACTGAGGAGTTTCATGGAGTGCCCAGGAGTTCTTGTCTTGTGAAAAAAGACTGGCATTCTTGGTGGTGGGGTGGATGGGTATTGCATGCTTCCAGGGAAGTTGGCGGAGAGGCGTGCCCTTTGCTGGTGCCACGCATCCCTCCTTGCCGCCTTCTCTGCCAGGGTGCCCACTCTCTGTCCCTTTCTCCCCTTGGCCACAGGATCCTTTGGAGCAGTACGGCATCTCCGAAGAAGCTCGTTTCCAGCTGGGCGTAGGGAAGCTGTGAGCCCGGACCGTTGGCCCCCCCACACTGGCCACGAGGACTGAATTGCCAAGCCCCCTCAGTGGGAAGGAGGCGGCCGTACACTGGAATTTAGCCAAGTGACATTCGCCCGTTGGTTTTTGCCTTCAAGCAGAGGCGGCTTTATAGGGTTTTTTTTAAAATAAGGGAATCTCAGCTCTACGCGGCTCCTCCGACCTATCTAGGTGCTCACTGGTGTTGCTTCCAGTCCTTGGTTGGGGGGAAAAAAACAACCTACCTCGATATTACCTTTAATTTCCAAATTGTGTGCTTGGAGAAATTTAGTAGGCCCTGTAAACCTAACCGTGAGACGCCTGCTGCGGCTCCGGCTGCTTCAATTTGTTCAGCTTTTGGTGGGTGGCAAGTAACAAAGAGAGCGTTCAGTCATTTCTGATATGACACAGGTGGAAGCTGCCGGTCACCTCCCTGCATGAGGTGCTCTAGATCGGTGCTCACCTGGCTGAGAGAACCAAGGACTGAAGGCACCTCTGGTTTTGAGTCTGGGCCGCTCAGAAATCTGGGACATGATTGGGTAACTCCATATGACTAGGGGAGGTTTTGCAGGATATAGATTGTACACCCTCAAAACATTGGCATCCGACGGCCCCCAATTCTGTCAACTTTTTGGATCGGATCTGAAAGGCATGGGCAGTGTTCAAGCAGAGCAGCACTGGCGCTTTGCTAGTCTGGGATTTGCGGCTTGCCCCCACGCAGCGCAGCCACTGTCTCTGCCAAACTTAGGCCGGCCCCAAAATGGGCACAGCAGAGTCTTTCCGAGCCCATGGCAGCATTCCCTTACTTCAATAGAGCACACAATTCCCCTGTCTTGTTGAATGTATGTAACAGACGCTGTGAAATTTTTGCGGGCATTCAGGACACTCCCCTGACCTTCTTCACTTAGTAGGTGGTTGGCTAAAGCACTCATGAAGCTTTTTTTTTTGGGGGGGGGGGTCTTAGCATTACCCACCAGCATCCAAAATCTCTCCTGGTTCCCCCCTTATGGGCTGCAGTGTCAGTGGCCAATTGCCACTGCTGTTCTTTGGAGCGAGAAAGGGACCTGTGTGTGCCATGATGTCACTTCCCCCCCCCCCAATAAAAACCGTTAAGTTTAATTTATAAGAGGAGTGGTGTGTAGTCTTTAAGAGCTGGTGGAGCACTGCGGCTAGGAAAGCCTGCATAACTTTGGACCGATCCCGCAGGGCTGTTGTGAAGAAAAATGGCATGTCAGGCATATCTTGAGGCCTCTAAAAAACCAACCAGGCAGCTGGCTCATGCATAAAAGGGTGGGGGGGGGGGGGGCAGAAAGGAAAATCTGTACACAGCACACGGCTTCGGGAAAGGACAAGCTCTGCCTCGAATCCACGCAGATAACTGCACCTGCCCTTCGGTTTGTTTAAACCTGTGGGGTCAGGACCCTAAAGTCCCTAATGGCTGCTGGCTTTAAAGTCACAGAAACAGAGATGGGGGGGGGTTGCCACCTGACGAGGGCAGAGTGGGGCTTGAACACAGCAGAAGCCTAGCAGCTATTCCATCCAGCTCACAGTCCCCCCTACTTGTGCAACACTGGCCAAGGCTGTTAAAAGTGATACAGGCTGATGCTGCTTTGTGTGTGTGAGAGAGAGAGAACGTGAAAGCAGACTCTTTAACATTTGTTCTTTGAGCCATGCAGCTCCCTAGATCCAGAAGTCCTTTCGGCAGCCTTAGAACCCTCATTCCAGCTGGGTCGTGTATTTATGGGGAAAGAGGTTCCAAGCTCAGGTTGCAGGAGCCCCACACCCCATTTTGCCTCAAGCAAACTGAGGGGCCACGGCTCACAGGCAGAGCGTCTGGCTTGGCATGCAGAAGGCCCCCAATCCCCGGCCTCTCCAGTTAAAAAAATCAGGTTGTAGGTGAAGCGAAAGACCCCAGCCTGGGACCCCGGAGAGCCGCTGCTGGTCTGAGTAGACAACACTGGCTTTGGTGGACCGATGGTTTGATTTCGCGTAGGGCGGCTTCATGTGTTCCAAGTCCTCCATCCTTTTGCGTTCCCCCTTCTCATCCTGGGCAGCCACGTTCCTTGCAATGTAAAAAACCCGCCAAACCCCGGGAGTTGACAGAGGAAGGTCCAGGCCCAGTATCAAAAAATCAAGGATACCATTTAGGATGCCCATTCCTAACTTCAGGCCCGAGTTAGAGGACTTCCAGAGCAAGCTAGAATCCCTGTGTGCATATGAGAGATCTGAGGCAGTAAGCTCTTCATTTTCATCCCCACTAGTTGAGCAGTCAAAATACTCTCCGGAGTTCAGCAAAACAGAGGAACTCGCATTAGCTGACCTCTGATTGTAACCTTAGGCTGCGGTCACACATGCTAAATAATCCCATTTTCAATCCACTTTCAGTGCACTTTCCAGCTGGATTTTTTACTGTGTGAACAGGCAAAATCCAGTTGGAAAGTACACTGAAAGTGGATTATTTAGTGGGTGTGACCACAGCCTTGAGAGCAGTGTTCCCTCTAAGCTGAGTTAGTGTGAGCTAGCTCACAGTTTTTTAGCCTCTGGCTCACACAATTTTGTCTAAGCTCAGAAAGGAGGGCTCCAGAGCAAACTAATTGATGCAGTAGCCATATCACTCACTCACAACTTTCATGCCAGTAGCTCACAAAGTAGAATTTTTGCTCACAAGACTCCACAGCTTAGAGGGAACATTGCTTGAGAGTGCCACCCACTCACCCCAAATTCCTGGTTTTCATCCCCACCCCTTCTTCCTCCAGTTCCTGGAACCAACTGAACGATTCAGAGGGTGTTCGTGACATAGAAAAAGGCATTTGCCGGTTCATCTTGTCCCGTATCCTTTTGCCAACAGTGGCCAATCTGATGTCTTCAGGAAGCCCGCAAACTGCCACTGCTTTTATTCCAAGGCAGACTGACTTTGGCTAGAGAAGAAGAAGAGATTGGATTTATACCCCACCCTTCAGTACCCAAGGGAGTCTCAGAGCGGCTCACAAACTCCTTTCCCTTCCCCCTCCCCAGAACAGACACCCTGGGAGGTGGGTGGGGCTGAGAGAACTCTGACAGAAACTGCTCTTTTTCAAGAAGACGAGATTGGATTTATCCCCCGCCCTTCAGTACCCAAAGGAGTCTCAGAGCGGCTGACAAACTCCTTTCCCTCCCCCTCCCCACAACAGACACCCTGTGAGGTAAAAGAAGAAGAGAAGAGATTGGATTTATACCCCTCCCTTCACTACCCAAAGGTGTCTCAGAGCGGCTTACAAACTCCTTTCCCTCCCCCTCCCCACAACAGACACCCTGTGAGGTAAAAGAAGAAGAGAAGAGATTGGATTTATACCCCTCCCTTCACTACCCAAAGGTGTCTCAGAGCGGCTTACAAACTCCTTTCCCTCCCCCTCCCCACAACAGACACCCTGTGAGGTAAAAGAAGAAGAGAAGAGATTGGATTTATACCCCTCCCTTCACTACCCAAAGGTGTCTCAGAGCGGCTTACAAACTCCTTTCCCTCCCCCTCCCCACAACAGACACCCTGTGAGGTAGGTGGGGCTGAGAGAGCTCTGACAGAAACTGCTCTTTTTCAAGGACAGCTCTTGTCAGAACTACGGCTTGCCCAAGGTCATCCAGCCAGGTGCAAGTGGAGGAGTGGGGAACTTAACCTCTACACCAAACTGGCTTCATTTTTGCTATTGTGGCTAACGGCCCTTGATAAAACCCCTCTACTATGGCCAGCTCTCCTCTTTTTTTTTTAAAAAAAGCCAGTCATTCCTGAGCGATTCATTCTCTAAAACTGCCAGAGCTCTTTTTAAAACAGATGTAAGCACTACAACAGTGGTACAGTATTAAAATACATACATTTTTAATATATAAAGACAAAACTTCAAAGCCTTTTTTTTTTTTCAAATTACAAATCGGGGTGAACTGCGCATGGGGACTCGGGGGGGAGATCAAAAGTAGAGGAGGTCAGGAAACCCACCCACCCCCAGCATTTTTATTTATTCTTTTTGCAGTGCAAAGAATGGGAACGGTGGTAAAATATATATAGATAAAATTATTACATACATATATACATACACGACAGAAGATCTCATGTGAATTCTATGGAAGAATGACATTAAATTTAAGCAACGGGTGGTGTTTTTTTAAAAAAAAAAAACAGAAAAAGAAACCCAAGACATGTTTTGAGGAGAGTGTGGATCTTTAAATAATTTTCATGGGCTAATGAGTATAGAGCAATTTCCTATTCCCTAGGAGAGGAACACATCCCGTAAACCCCCACCTCTATCAAAATGGGTACTCTTAAAACCCATTTTCAAATGGATTTTTTTTTTTTACATTTTAGAAATTAATTCCTGAGCAATAGCAATTTCCCATCGCTGACCCAAATTCCCTTATCGCCTCTCCCCATTCGGCAAGGCAGACTTCAACTCCTCTACAGAGCAAAACACCAGAACTCGTCTTAACTGGCCCCCAAAGGGCCAGCAGTCTCTCTCAAAAGGCCATAAATGTTGGGGAACACGTTCGCTGAGGTGTTCTACCCAACTCTCCTCTCTCTGTTCCAGAAACCACCACTGTCTAGCCGGGCTTCAATAGTTAGCTAGGGCTTACCTTCACAGAAAGGTTTATGAATTGGAAGGGAAAGTGTTTGGAGAGGGGGTTTTCCTACCGAAGAGGATCCTCACAAAATCCAACTCCCCCCACCCCCCACCCGAGTTTTTCTTGTTTATTCAAACTGAGCTACTAAACTGCTGTTCATCTCGGGTGGAGTTGAGAACTCTCCTGGGCAAACCTACTCATTGTTCAGGGGCCCAAATATCTAACAGGGGTTCTGTAGGACAACAAGTTTCAACGACTTGTTTGCCAGGCTAGATTCAGCAGAGTGGTTTGTAACCTTGGTGTTTTGTTTTCGAAGGCCTGATTCTGTGTCATGCACAATTAAGGGTGGGCGGGCGGAGGCGTAGAGAACAAACAGCACGTAACGTGAAGTTTCTCATCTACGAAATGCCCTCATTTCCCCCAAGGGCCACCAGATGTGCACACGTTCGCCCCCAAAAGCCCTCCTTCCTGAATTCTTTTAAACCTGTGCTTTAAAGAGAACCATACGTCCGTTGACTAAAACCTCCTCTCACAAATGCTACTGGCAGCGCACGAAACAGGACTTCCGGAGAAGTGGACCTCTCTCCCTGTTCCCCGACGACACTCCACTTTTAAGCCACGAGGCCAATCCCACGGGCTGCCGATCACCATTCGCCACATCTTCGCCACAAAAGTCCCTTAAAAAAATAGCTTCTTTTTTTTTTTGCAATATACTCGTGTGCTTCTGGGCTATGCTAGAAAACACAGAATAAAGGTGTTTTGACGGTTGTACACACACACACACACCCCGGATGAAAAAGCGGCCGGTAAACTCACGCATGCGCTGCAGCTCTGAAAATAATCCATGCATGAGCTGTGATTTATTTCCTGTGACCCCCTCCTCAACACACACACAAATACTCCAGTAAAGCAAGTGTTAAGACCAGCGCGAAGGAACAGGTTATTTCATAAAACTGGTTGGAAGAATCTAAGAGACTGTGATGGACGGGGAGGCGACTCCCAGGTTGGCAAGCACATTAAG